>NW_025957879.1:0-35633 GCF_023159225.1 Perognathus longimembris pacificus | reverse complement strand
TCGACCTTGTAACATAAGGATTAAGGATGTCTGCTGTTTACCTTTGCTCCTGCCCCGCACTACCCTTCTATCCACATTTATGTGTTTGTTTGTTTTGTCTATCTAATCTTTTGGGTTTTTTATTTCTAATGAGGTCGACCAGTTGTCTATTTATTATTTTTTTTACTACGCATCAAGCTGCGCTGCTTGTCTTTGCTCCTGTGTGCTCGCGCACTCTCGCCTTTTCCACTTATTTTTATTTTTGATTTATTTTTTATTTATTTTTGTCAACTTTAAAAAAATACGCATCGTGCTGTGCTGTTTGTGTTTGCTTGAGTGCATTCGCGCCGCTCTCCGCTTTCTCCACTTTACAATTTTTTTGTTATTATTTATCTATTCCTGAGAGTTTATCTTATTTTTTATTTGTTTATTTAAATGAAGTCGACCAGTTGCCTGCCCTTCCTTCCATTATCCGTCACCGAGACAAACTGAACAAAGTTCTGAGGTCGACCTTGTAAAGATAAGGATTCAGGTCTGTCTGCTGTTTACCTTTGCTCCTGCGCGCATTGCCCTTCTCTCCACATTTATGTGTTTGTTTGTTTGTCTATCTAATCTTTTGGGTTTTTATTTCTAATGAGGTCGACCAGTTGCCTATTTATTATTTTTTTTACTACGCATCAAGCTGCGCTGCTTGTCTTTGCTCCTGTGTGCTCGCGCACTCTCGCCTTTTCCACTTATTTTTATTTTTGATTTATTTTTGATTTATTTTGTCAATTTAAAAAAAAAAATACGCATCGTGCGGTGCTGTTTGTGTTTGCTGGAGTGCATTCGCGCGCTCTCGCTTTCTCCACTTTACAATTTTTTTGTTATTATTTATCTATTCCTGAGAGTTTATCTTATTTTTTATTTGTTTATTTAAATGAAGTCGACCAGTTGCCTGCCCTTCCTTCCATTATCCGTCACCGAGACAAACTGAACAAAGTTCTGAGGTCGACCTTGTAAAGATAAGGATTCAGGTCTGTCTGCTGTTTACCTTTGCTCCTGCGCGCACTGCCCTTCTCTCCACATTTATGTGTTTGTTTGTTTGTCTATCTAATCTTTTGGGTTTTTATTTCTAATGAGGTCGACCAGTTGCCTATTTATTATTTTTTTTACTACGCATCAAGCTGCGCTGCTTGTCTTTGCTCCTGTGTGCTCGCGCACTCTCGCCTTTTCCACTTATTTTTATTTTTGATTTATTTTTGATTTATTTTGTCAATTTAAAAAAAATTACGCCATCGTGCGGTGCTGTTTGTGTTTGCTGGAGTGCATTCGCGCGCTCTCCGCTTTCTCCACTTTACAATTTTTTTGTTATTATTTATCTATTCCTGAGAGTTTATCTTATTTTTTATTTGTTTATTTAAATGAAGTCGACCAGTTGCCTGCCCCTTCCTTCCATTATCCGTCACCGAGACAAACTGAACAAAGTTCTGAGGTCGACCTTGTAAAGATAAGGATTCAGGTCTGTCTGCTGTTTACCTTTGCTCCTGCCCGCACTGCCCTTCTCTCCACATTTATGTGTTTGTTTGTTTGTCTATCTAATCTTTTGGGTTTTTATTTCTAATGAGGTCGACCAGTTGTCTATTTATTATTATTTTTTACTACGCATCAAGCTGCGCTGCTTGTCTTTGCTCCTGTGTTGCTCAGGCACTCTCGCCTTTTCCACTTATTTTTATTTTTGATTTATTTTGATTTATTTTGTCAATAAAAAAAAATACGCATCGTTCTGTGCTGTTTGTGTTTGCTTGAGTGCATTCGCGCGCTCTTGCCTTTCTCCACTTTACAATTTTTTTTGTTATTATTTATCTATTCCTGAGAGTTTATCTTATTTTTTATTTGTTTATTTAAATGAAGTCGACCAGTTGCCTGCACTTCCTTCTATTATCCGTCACCGAGACAAACTGAACAAAGTTCTGAGGTCGACCTTGTAAAGATAAGGATTCAGGTCTGTCTGCTGTTTACTTTGCTCCTGCCCGCCACTGCCCTTCCCTCCATATTTACGTGTTTGTTTGTTTGTCTATCTAATCTTTTGGGTTTTTATTTCTAATGAGGTCGAACAGTTGTCTATTTATTATTTTTTTTACTACGCATCAAGCTGCGCTGCTTGTCTTTGCTCCTGTGTGCTCGCGCACTCTCGCATTTTCCACTTATTTTTATTTTTGATTTATTTTTGATTTATTTTCTCAATATTTAAAAAAATACGCATCGTGCTGTGCTGTTTGTGTTTGCTTGAGTGCATTCGCGCGCTCTCGCTTTCTCCACTTTACAATTTTTTTGTTATTATTTATCTATTCCTGAGAGTTTATCTTATTTTTTATTTCTTTATTTAAATGAAGTCGACCAGTTGCCTGCCCTTCCTTCCATTATCCGTCACCGAGACAAACTGAACAAAGTTCTGAGGTCGACCTTGTAACGATAAGGATTCAGGTCTGTCTGCTGTTTACCTTTGCTCCTGCGCGCACTGCCCTTCTCTCCACATTTATGTGTTAGTTTGTTTGTCTATCTAATCTTTTGGGTTTTTATTTCTAATGAGGTCGACCAGTTGTCTATTTATTATTTTTTTTACTACGCATCAAGCTGCGCTGCTTGTCTTTGCTCCTGTGTGCTCGCGCACTCTCGCCTTTTCCACTTATTTTTATTTTTGATTTATTTTTTATTTATTTTGTCAACTTTAAAAAAAAATACGCATCGTGCTGTGCTGTTTGTGTTTGCTTGAGTGCATTCGCGCGCTCTCTCTTTCTCCACTTTACAATTTTTTTGTTATTATTTATCTATTCCTGAGAGTTTATCTTATTTTTTTATTTGTTTATTTAAATGAAGTCGACCAGTTGCCTGCCCTTCCTTCCATTATCCGTCACCAAGACAAAACTGAACAAAGTTCTGAGGTCGACCTTGTAAAGATAAGGATTCAGGTCTGTCTGCTGTTTACCTTTGCTCCTGCGCGCACTGCCCTTCTCTCCACATTTATGTGTTTGTTTGTTTGTCTATCTAATCTTTTGTGTTTTTATTTCTAATGAGGTCGACCCAGTTGTCTATTTATTATTTTTTTTACTACGCATCAAGCTGCGCTGCTTGTCTTTGCTCCTGTGTGCTCGCGCACTCTCGACTTTTCCACTTATTTTTATTTTTGATTTATTTTTGATTTATTTTGTCAATTTAAAAACAAAACCGCATCGTGCTGTGCTGTTTGTGTTTGCTTGAGTGCAATCTCGCGCTCTCGCTTTCTCCACTTTACAATTTTTTTGTTATTATTTATCTATTCCTGAGAGTTTTTATCTTATTTTTTATTTGTTTATTTAAATGAAGTCGACCAGTTGCCTGCCCTTCCTTCTATTATCCGTCACCGAGACAAACTAAACAAAGTTCTGAGGTCGACCTTGTAACATAAGGATTAAGGATGTCTGCTGTTTACCTTTGCTCCTGCCCGCACTACCCTTCTATCCACATTTATGTGTTTGTTTGTTTGTCTATCTAATCTTTTCGGTTTTTATTTCTAATGAGGTCGACCAGTTGTCTATTTATTATTTTTTTTACTACGCATCAAGCTGTGCTGCTTGTCTTTGCTCCTGTATGCTCGCGCACTCTCGCATTTTCCACTTATTTTTATTTTTGATTTATTTTTGATTTATTTTGTCAATTTTAAAAAAAAAATTCATCGTGCTGTGCTGTTTGTGTTTGCTTGAGTGCATTCCGCGCGCTCTCGCTTTCTCCACTTTACAATTTTTTTGTTATTATTTATCTATTCCTGAGAGTTTATCTTATTTTTATTTGTTTCTTTAAATGAAGTCGATCAGTTGCCTGCCCTTCCTTCCATTATCCGTCACCGAGACAAACTGAACAAAGTTCTGAGGTCGACCTTGTAAAGATAAGGATTCAGGTCTGTCTGCTGTTTACCTTTGGCTCCTGCCCGCACTGCCCTTCTCTCCACATTTATGTGTTTGTTTGTTTGTCTATCTAATCTTTTGGGTTTTTTATTTCTAATGAGGTCGACCAGTTGTCTATTTATTATTATTTTTTACTACGCATCAAGCTGCGCTGCTTGTCTTTGCTCCTGTGTGCTCAGGCACTCTCGCCTTTTCCACTTATTTTTATTTTTGATTTATTTTGATTTATTTTGTCAATAAAAAAAAATACGCATCGTGCTGTGCTGTTTGTGTTTGCTTGAGTGCATTCGCGCGCTCTCGCTTTCTCCACTTTACAATTTTTTTGTTATTATTTATCTATTCCTGAGAGTTTATCTTATTTTTTATTTGTTTATTTAAATGAAGTCGACCAGTTGCCTGCACTTCCTTCTATTATCCGTCACCGAGACAAACTGAACAAAGTTCTGAGGTCGACCTTGTAAAGATAAGGATTCAGGTCTGTCTGCTGTTTACTTCGCTCCTGCCCGCACTGCCCTTCCCTCCATATTTACGTGTTTGTTTGTTTGTCTATCTAATCTTTTGGGTTTTTATTTCTAATGAGGTCGAACAGTTGTCTATTTATTATTTTTTTTACTACGCATCAAGCTGCGCTGCTTGTCTTTGCTCCTGTGTGCTCGCGCACTCTCCGCATTTTCCACTTATTTTTATTTTTGATTTATTTTTGATTTATTTTGTCAATATTTAAAAAAAATACGCATCGTGCTGTGCTGTTTGTGTTTGCTTGAGTGCATTCGCGCGCTCTCGCTTTCTCCACTTTACAATTTTTTTGTTATTATTTATCTATTCCTGAGAGTTTATCTTATTTTTTATTTCTTTATTTAAATGAAGTCGACCAGTTGCCTGCCCTTCCTTCCATTATCCGTCACCGAGACAAACTGAACAAAGTTCTGAGGTCGACCTTGTAACGATAAGGATTCAGGTCTGTCTGCTGTTTACCTTTGCTCCTGCGCGCACTGCCCTTCTCTCCACATTTATGTGTTAGTTTGTTTGTCTATCTAATCTTTTGGGTTTTTATTTCTAATGAGGTCGACCAGTTGTCTATTTATTATTTTTTTTACTACGCAATCAAGCTGCGCTGCTTGTCTTTGCTCCTGTGTGCTCGCGCACTCTCGCCTTTTCCACTTATTTTTATTTTTGATTTATTTTTTATTTATTTTGTCAACTTTAAAAAAAAATACGCATCGTGCTGTGCTGTTTGTGTTTGCTTGAGTGCATTCGCGCGCTCTCGCTTTCTCCACTTTACAATTTTTTTGTTATTATTTATCTATTCCTGAGAGTTTATCTTATTTTTTATTTGTTTATTTAAATGAAGTCGACCAGTTGCCTGCCCTTCCTTCCATTATCCGTCACCAAGACAAACTGAACAAAGTTCTGAGGTCGACCTTGTAAAGATAAGGATTCAGGTCTGTCTGCTGTTTACCTTTGCTCCTGCGCGCACTGCCCTTCTCTCCACATTTATGTGTTTGTTTGTTTGTCTATCTAATCTTTTGTGTTTTTATTTCTAATGAGGTCGACCAGTTGTCTATTTATTATTTTTTTTACTACGCATCAAGCTGCGCTGCTTGTCTTTGCTCCTGTATGCTCGCGCAGCTCTCGCCTTTTCCACTTATTTTTATTTTTGATTTATTTTTTGATTTATTTTGTCAATATTTAAAAAAATACGCATCGTGCTGTGCTGTTTGTGTTTGCTTGAGTGCATTCGCGCGCTCTCGCTTTCTCCACTTTACAATTTTTTTGTTATTATTTATCTATTCCTGAGAGTTTATCTTATTTTTTATTTGTTTATTTAAATGAAGTCGACCAGCTTGCCTGCCCTTCCTTCCATTATCCGTCACCGAGACAAACTGAACAAAGTTCTGAGGTCGACCTTGTAAAGATAAGGATTCAGGTCTGTCTGCTGTTTACCTTTGCTCCTGCCCGCACTGCCCTTCTCTCCACATTTATGTGTTTGTTTGTTTGTCTATCTAATCTTTTGGGTTTTTATTTCTAATGAGGTCGACCAGTTGTCTATTTATTATTATTTTTTACTACGCATCAAGCTGCGCTGCTTGTCTTTGCTCCTGTGTGCTCAGGCACTCTCGCCTTTTCCACTTATTTTTATTTTTTGATTTATTTTGATTTATTTTGTCAATAAAAAAAAATACGCATCGTGCTGTGCTGTTTGTGTTTGCTTGAGTGCATTCGCGCGCTCTCGCTTTCTTCACTTTACAATTTTTTTGTTATTATTTATCTATTCCTGAGAGTTTATCCTTATTTTTTTATTTGTTTATTTAAATGAAGTCGACCAGTTGCCTGCCCTTCCTTCCATTATTCGTCACCGAGACAAACTGGACCAAATTCTGAGGTCGACCTTGTAAAGATAAGGATCCAGGTCTGTCTGCTGTTTACCTTTGCTCCTGCGCGCACTGCCCTTCTCTCCACATTTATGTGTTTGTTTGTTTGTCTATCTAATCTTTTGGGGTTTTTATTTCTAATGAGGTCGACCAGTTGTCTATTTATTATTTTTTTTTACTACGCATGAAGCTGCGCTGCTTGGCTTTGCTCCTGTGTGCTCGCGCACTCTCGCCTTTTCCACTTATTTTTATTTTTGATTTAATTTTGATTTATTTTGTCAATTTTTAAAAAAAAAAACGCATCGTGCTGTGCTCTTTGTGTTTGCTTGAGTGCATTCGCGCGCTCTCGCTTTCTCCACTTTTACAATTTTTTTGTTATTAATTTATCTATTTCCTGAGTGTTTATCTTAATTTTTATTTGTTTATTTAAATGAAGTCGACCAGTTGCCTGCCCTTCCTTCCATTATCCGTCACCGAGACAAACTGAACAAAGTTCTGAGGTCGACCTTGTAAAGATAAGGATTCAGGTCTGTCTGCTGTTTACCTTTGCTCCTGCGCGCACTGCCCTTCTCTCCACATTTATGTGTTTTGTTTGTTTGTCCTATCTAATCTTTTGGGATTTTATATCTAATGAGGTCGACCAGTTGTCCTATTTATTATTTTTTTTACTACGCATCAAGCTGCGCTGCTTGTCTTTGCTCCTGTGTGCTCGCACACTCTTGCCTTTTCCACTTATTTTTGTTTTTGATTTATTTTTGATTTATTTTGTCAATTTAAAAAAAAAATCGCATCGTGCTGTGCTGTTTGTGTTTGCTTGAGTGCAATCTCGCGCTCTCCCCGCTTTCTCCACTTTACAATTTTTTGTTATTATTTATCTATTCCTGAGAGTTTATCTTATTTTATATTTGTTTATTTAAATGAAGTCGACCAGTTGCCTGCCCTTCCTTCCATTATCCGTCACCGAGACAAACTGAACAAAGTTCTGAGGTCGACCTTGTAAAGATAAGGATTCAGGTCTGTCTGCTGTTTACCTTTGCTCCTGCGCGCACTGCCCTTCTCTCCACATTTATGTGTTTGTTTGTTTGTCTATCTAATCTTTTGGGATTTTATATCTAATGAGGTCGACCAGTTGTCTATTTATTATTTTTTTTTACTACGCATCAAGCTGCGCTGCTTGTCTTTGCTCCTGTGTGCTCGCACACTCTTGCCTTTTCCAACTTATTTTTGTTTTTGATTTATTTTTGATTTATTTTGTCAATTTAAAAAAAAAATCGCATCGTGCTGTGCTGTTTGTGTTTGCTTGAGTGCAATCTCGCGCTCTCGCTTTCTCCACTTTACAATTTTTTGTTATTATTTATCTATTCCTGAGAGTTTATCTTATTTTTATTTGTTTATTTAAATGAAGTCGACCAGTTTGCCTGCCCTTCCTTCCATTATCCGTCACCGAGACAAACTGCACAAAGTTCTGAGGTCGACCTTGTAAAGATAAGCTTTCAGGTCTGTCTGCTGTTTACCTTTGCTCCTGCGCGCATTGCCCTTCTCTCCACATTTATGTGTTTGTTTGTTTGTCTATCTAATCTTTTGGGTTTTTATTTCTAATGAGGTCGACCAGTTGCCTATTTATTATTTTTTTTACTACGCATCAAGCTGCGCTGCTTGTCTTTGCTCCTGTGTGCTCGCGCACTCTCGCCTTTTCCACTTATTTTTATTTTTGATTTATTTTTTGATTTATTTTGTCAATTTAAAAAAAAATACGCATCGTGCGGTGCTGTTTGTGTTTGCTGGAGTGGCATTCGCGCGCTCTCGCTTTCTCCACTTTACAATTTTTTTGTTATTATTTATCTATTCCTGAGAGTTTATCTTATTTTTTATTTGTTTATTTAAATGAAGTCGACCAGTTGCCTGCCCTTCCTTCCATTATCCGTCACCGAGACAAACTGAACAAAGTTCTGAGGTCGACCTTGTAAAGATAAGGATTCAGGTCTGTCTGCTGTTTACCTTTGCTCCTGCCCGCACTGCCCTTCTCTCCACATTTATGTGTTTGTTTGTTTGTCTATCTAATCTTTTGGGTTTTTATTTCTAATGAGGTCGACCAGTTGTCTATTTATTATTTTTTTTTTACTACGCATCAAGCTGCGCTGCTTGTCTTTGCTCATGTGTGCTCAGGCACTCTCTCCTTTTCCACTTATTTTTATTTTTGATTTATTTTTGATTTATTTTGTCAATAAAAAAAAATACGCATCGTGCTGTGCTGTTTGTGTTTGCTTGAGTGCATTGGCGCGCTCTCGCTTTCTCCACTTTACAATTTTTTTGTTATTATTTATCTATTCCTGAGAGTTTATCTTATTTTTTATTTGTTTATTAAATGAAGTCGACCAGTTGCCTGCCCTTCCTTCCATTATCCGTCACCAAGACAAACTGAACAAAGTTCTGAGGTCGACCTTGTAAAGATAAGGATTCAGGTCTGTCTGCTGTTTACCTTTGCTCCTGCGCGCACTGCCCTTCTCTCCACATTTATGTGTTTGTTTGTTTGTCTATCTAATCTTTTGTGTTTTTTATTTCTAATGAGGTCGACCAGTTGTCTATTTATTATTTTTTTTACTACGCATCAAGCTGCGCTGCTTGTCTTTGCTCCTGTGTGCTCGCGCACTCTCGCCTTTTCCACTTATTTTTATTTTTGATTTATTTTTGATTTATTTTGTCAATTTAAAAAAAAAAACCGCATCGTGCTGTGCTGTTTGTGTTTGCTTGAGTGCAATCTCGCGCTCTCGCTTTCTCCACTTTACAATTTTTTTTGTTATTATTTATCTATTCCTGAGAGTTTATCTTATTTTTTATTTGTTTATTTAAATGAAGTCGACCAGTTGCCTGCCCTTCCTTCTATTATCCGTCACCGAGACAAACTGAACAAAGTTCTGAGGTCGACCTTGTAACATAAGGATTAAGGATGTCTGCTGTTTACCTTTGCTCCTGCCCGCACTACCCTTCTTTCCACATTTATGTGTTTGTTTGTTTGTCTATCTAATCTTTTGGGTTTTTATTTCTAATGAGGTCGACCAGTTGTCTATTTATTATTTTTTTTACTACGCATCAAGCTGTGCTGCTTGTCTTTGCTCCTGTATGCTCGTGCACTCTCGCATTTTCCACTTATTTTTATTTTTGATTTATTTTTGATTTATTTTGTCAATTTTAAAAAAAAATTCATCGTGCCTGTGCTGTTTGTGTTTGCTTGAGTGCATTCGCGCGCTCTCGCTTTCTCCACTTTACAATTTTTTTGTTATTATTTATCTATTCCTGAGAGTTTTATCTTATTTTTATTTGTTTATTTAAATGAAGTCGACCAGTTGCCTGCCCTTCCTTCCATTATCCGTCACCGAGACAAACTGAACAAAGTTCTGAGGTCGACCTTGTAAAGATAAGGATTCACGTCTCTCTGCTGTTTACCTTTGCTCCTGCGAGCACTGCCCCTTCTCTCCACATTTATGTGTTTGTTTGTTTTTCTGTCTAATCTTTTGGGTTTTTATTTCTAATGAGGTCGACCAGTTGTCTATTTATTATTTTTTTTACTACACATCAAGCTGCGCTGCTTGTCTTTGCTCCTGTGTGCTCGCGCACTCTCCGCCTTTTCCACTTATTTTTATTTTTGATTTATTTTTGATTTATTTTGTCAATTTTAAAAAAAAATACGCATCGTGCTGTGCTGTTTGTGTTTGCTTGAGTGCATTCGCCCGGTCTCGCTTTCTCCACTTTACAATTTTTTTGTTATTATTTATCTATTCCTGAGAGTTTATCTTATTTTTTGTTTATTTAAATGAAGTCGACCAGTTTGCCTGCCCTTCCTTCCATTATCCGTCACCGAGACAAACTGAACAAAGTTCTGAGGTCGACCTTGTAAAGATAAGGATTCAGGTCTGTCTGCTGTTTACCTTTGCTCCTGCGAGCCCTGCCCTTCTCTCCACATTTATGTGTTTGTTTGTTTGTCTATCTAATCTTTTGGGTTTTTATTTCTAATGAGGTCGACCAGTTGTCTATTTATTATTTTTTTTACTACGCATCAAGCTGCGCTGCTTGTCTTTGCTCCTGTGTGCTCGCGCACTCTCGCCTTTTCCACTTATTTTCATTTTTGATTTATTTTTGATTTATTTTGTCAATTTTTTAAAAAAATACGCATCGTGCTGTGCTGTTTGTGTTTGCTTGAGTGCATTCGCGCGCTCTCGCTTTCTCCACTTTACAATTTTTTTGTTATTATTTATCTATTCCTGAGAGTTTATCTTATTTTTTATTTGTTTATTTAAATGAAGTCGACCAGTTGCCTGCCCTTCCTTCCATTATCCGTCACCGAGACAAACTGTACAAAGTTCTGAGGTCGACCTTGTAAAGATAAGGATTCAGGTCTGTCTGCTCTTTACCTTTGCTCCTGCGCGCACTGCCCTTCTCTCCACATTTATGTGTTTGTTTGTTTGTCTATCTAATCTTTTGGGTTTTTATTTCTAATGAGGTCGACCAGTTGTCTATTTATTATTTTTTTTACTACGCATCAAGCTGCGCTGCTTGTCTTTGCTCCTGTGTGCTCGCGCACTCTCGCCTTTTCCACTTATTTTTATTTTTGATTTATTTTTGATTTATTTTGTCAATTTCAAAAAAAAATACGCATCGTGCTGTGCTGTTTGTGTTTGCTTGAGTGCATTCGCGCGCTCTCGCTTTCTCCACTTTACAATTTTTTTGTTATTATTTATCTATTCCTGAGAGTTTATCTTATTTTTTCTTTGTTTATTTAAATGAAGTCGACCAGTTGCCTGCCCTTCCTTCCATTACCCGTCACCGAGAAAAACTGAACAAAGTTCTGAGGTCGACCTTGTAAAGATAAGGATTCAGGTCTGTCTGCTGTTTACCTTTGCTCCTGCGCGCACTGCCCTTCTCTCCACATTTATGTGTTTGTTTGTTTGTCTATCTAATCTTTTGGGTTTTTATTTCTAATGAGGTCGACCAGTTGTCTATTTATTATTTTTTTTACTACGCATCAAGCTGCGCTGCTTGTCTTTGCTCCTGTGTGCTCGCGCACTCTCGCCTTTTCCACTTATTTTTATTTTTGATTTATTTTTGATTTATTTTGTCAACTTTAAAAAAAAATACGCATCGTGCTGTGCTGTTTGTGTTTGCTTGAGTGCATTCGCGCGCTCTCGCTTTCTCCACTTTACAATTTTTTGTTATTATTTATCTATTCCTGAGAGTTTATCTTATTTTTTATTTGTTTATTTAAATGAAGTCGACCAGTTGCCTGCCCTTCCTTCCCATTATCCGTCACCGAGACAAACTGAACAAAGTTCTGAGGTCGACCTTGTAAAGATAAGAATCCAGGTCTGTCTGCTGTTTACCTTTGCTCCTGCCGGCACTACCCTTCGCTCCACATTTATGTGTTTGTTTGTTTGTCTATCTAATCTTTTGGGTTTTTATTTCTAATGAGGTCCACCAGTTGTCTATTTATTATTTTTTTTACTACGCATCAAGCTGCGCTGCTTGTCTTTGCTCCTGTGTGCTCGCGCACTCTCGCCTTTTCCACTTATTTTTATTTTTGATTTAATTTTGATTTATTTTGTCAATTTAAAAAAAAAACGCATCGTGCTATGCTCTTTGTGTTTGCTTGAGTGCATTCGCGCGCTCTCGCTTTCTCCACTTTACAATTTTTTTGTTATTATTTATCTATTCCTGAGTGTTTATCTTAATTTTTATTTGTTTATTTAAATGAAGTCGACCAGTTTGCCTGCCCTTCCTTCCATTATCCGTCACCGAGACAAACTGAACAAAGTTCTGAGGTCGACCTTGTAAAGATAAGGATTCAGGTCTGTCTGCTGTTTACCTTTGCTCCTGCGCGCACTGCCCTTCTCTCCACATTTATGTGTTTGTTTGTTTGTCTATCTAATCTTTTGGGTTTTTATATCTAATGAGGTCGACCAGTTGTCTATTTATTATTTTTTTTACTACGCATCAAGCTGCGCTGCTTGTCTTTGCTCCTGTGTGCTCGCACACTCTTGCCTTTTCCACTTATTTTTGTTTTTGATTTATTTTTGATTTATTTTGTCAATTGAAAAAAAAATCGCATCGTGCTGTGCTGTTTGTGTTTGCTTGAGTGCAATCTCGCGCTCTCGCTTTCTCCACTTTACAATTTTTTGTTATTATTTATCTATTCCTGAGAGTTTATCTTATTTTTTATTTGTTTATTTAAATGAAGTCGACCAGTTGCCTGCCCTTCCTTCCATTATCCGTCACCGAGACAAACTGAACAAAGTTCTGAGGTCGACCTTGTAAAGATAAGGATTCAGGTCTGTCTGCTGTTTACCTTTGCTCCTGCCCGCACTGCCCTTCTCTCCACATTTATGTGTTTGTTTGTTTGTCTATCTAATCTTTTGGGTTTTTATTTCTAATGAGGTCGACCAGTTGTCTATTTATTATTTTTTTTTACTACGCATCAAGCTGCGCTGCTTGTCTTTGCTCCTGTGTGCTCAGGCACTCTCGCCTTTTCCACTTATTTTTATTTTTGATTTATTTTTGATTTATTTTGTCAATAAAAAAAAAATACGCATCGTGCTGTGCTGTTTGTGTTTGCTTGAGTGCATTGGCGCGCTCTCGCTTTCTCCACTTTACAATTTTTTTGTTATTATTTATCTATTCCTGAGAGTTTATCTTATTTTTTATTTGTTTATTTAAATGAAGTCGACCAGTTGCCTGCCCTTCCTTCTATTATCCGTCACCGAGACAAACTGAACAAAGTTCTGAGGTCGACCTTGTAACATAAGGATTAAGGATGTCTGCTGTTTACCTTTGCTCCTGCCCGCACTACCCTTCTTTCCACATTTATGTGTTTGTTTGTTTGTCTATCTAATCTTTTGGGTTTTATTTCTAATGAGGTCGACCAGTTGTCTATTTATTATTTTTTTTACTACGCATCAAGCTGTGCTGCTTGTCTTTGCTCCTGTATGCTCGCGCACTCTCGCATTTTCCACTTATTTTTATTTTTGATTTATTTTTGATTTATTTTGTCAATTTAAAAAAAAAATTCATCGTGCTGTGCTGTTTGTGTTTGCTTGAGTGCATTCGCGCGCTCCTCGCTTTCTCCACTTTACAATTTTTTTGTTATTATTTATCTATTCCTGAGAGTTTATCTTATTTTTATTTGTTTATTTAAATGAAGTCGACCAGTTGCCTGCCCTTCCTTCCATTATCCGTCACCGAGACAAACTGAACAAAGTTCTGAGGTCGACCTTGTAAAGATAAGGATTCAGGTCTGTCTGCTGTTTACCTTTGCTCCTGCGCGCACTGCCCTTCTCTCCACATTTATGTGTTTGTTTGTTTGTCTATCTAATCTTTTGGGTTTTTATTTCTAATGAGGTCGACCAGTTGTCTATTTATTATTTTTTTTACTACACATCAAGCTGCGCTGCTTGTCTTTGCTCCTGTGTGCTCGCGCACTCTCGCCTTTTCCACTTATTTTCATTTTTGATTTATTTTTGATTTATTTTGTCAATTTTAAAAAAAAATACGCATCGTGCTGTGCTGTTTGTGTTTGCTTGAGTGCATTCGCCCGGTCTCGCTTTCTCCACTTTACAATTTTTTTTGTTATTATTTATCTATTCCTGAGAGTTTATCTTATTTTTTGTTTATTTAAATGAAGTCGACCCAGTTGCCTGCCCTTCCTTCCATTATCCGTCACCGAGACAAACTGAACAAAGTTCTGAGGTCGACCTTGTAAAGATAAGGATTCAGGTCTGTCTGCTGTTTACCTTTGCTCCTGCGCGCCCTGCCCTTCTCTCCACATTTATGTGTTTGTTTGTTTGTCTATCTAATCTTTTGGGTTTTTTATTTCTAATGAGGTCGACCAGTTGTCTATTTATTATTTTTTTTACTACGCATCAAGCTGCGCTGCTTGTCTTTGCTCCTGTGTGCTCGCGCACTGTCGCCTTTTCCACTTATTTTCATTTTTGATTTATTTTTGATTTATTTTGTCAATTTTTTTAAAAAAATACGCATCGTGCTGTGCTGTTTGTGTTTGCTTGAGTGCATTCGCGCGCTCTCGCTTTCTCCACTTTACAATTTTTTTGTTATTATTTATCTATTCCTGAGAGTTTATCTTATTTTTTATTTCTTTATTTAAATGAAGTCGACCAGTTGCCTGCCCTTCCTTCCCATTATCCGTCACCGAGACAAACTGAACAAAGTTCTGAGGTCGACCTTGTAACGATAAGGATTCAGGTCTGTCTGCTGTTTACCTTTGCTCCTGCGCGCACTGCCCTTCTCTCCACATTTATGTGTTAGTTTTGTTTGTGTAATCTAATCTTTTGGGTTTTTATTTCTAATGAGGTCGACCAGTTGTCTATTTATTATTTTTTTTACTACGCATCAAGCTGCGCTGCTTGTCTTTGCTCCTGTGTGCTCGCGCACTCTCGCCTTTTCCACTTATTTTTATTTTTGATTTATTTTTTATTTATTTTGTCAACTTTAAAAAAAAATACGCATCGTGCTGTGCTGTTTGTGTTTGCTTGAGTGCATTCGCGCGCTCTCGATTTCTCCACTTTACAATTTTTTTGTTATTATTTATCTATTCCTGAGAGTTTATCTTATTTTTTATTTGTTTATTTAAATGAAGTCGACCAGTTGCCTGCCCTTCCTTCCATTATCTGTCACCAAGACAAACTGAACAAAGTTCTGAGGTCGACCTTGTAAAGATAAGGATTCAGGTCTGTCTGCTGTTTACCTTTGCTCCTGCGCGCACTGCCCTTCTCTCCACATTTATGTGTTTGTTTGTTTGTCTATCTAATCTTTTGTGTTTTTATTTCTAATGAGGTCGACCAGTTGTCTATTTATTATTTTTTTTACTACGCATCAAGCTGCGCTGCTTGTCTTTGCTCCTGTGTGCTCGCGCACTCTCGCCTTTTCCACTTATTTTTATTTTTGATTTATTTTTGATTTATTTTGTCAATTTAAAAAAAAAAACCGCATCGTGCTGTGCTGTTTGTGTTTGCTTGAGTGCAATCTCGCGCTCTCGCTTTCTCCACTTTACAATTTTTTTGTTATTATTTATCTATTCCTGAGAGTTTTATCTTATTTTTTATTTGTTTATTTAAATGAAGTCGACCAGTTGCCTGCCCTTCCTTCTATTATCCGTCACCGAGACAAACTGAACAAAGTTCTGAGGTCGACCTTGTAACATAAGGATTAAGGATGTCTGCTGTTTACCTTTGCTCCTGCCCGCACTACCCTTCTTTCCACATTTATGTGTTTGTTTGTTTGTCTATCTAATCTTTTGGGTTTTTATTTCTAATGAGGTCGACCAGTTGTCTATTTATTATTTTTTTTACTACGCATCAAGCTGTGCTGCTTGTCTTTGCTCCTGTATGCTCGCGCACTCTCGCATTTTCCACTTATTTTTATTTTTGATTTATTTTTGATTTATTTTGTCAATTTTAAAAAAAAAATTCATCGTGCTGTGCTGTTTGTGTTTGCTTGAGTGCATTCGCGCGCTCTCGCTTTCTCCACTTTACAATTTTTTTGTTATTATTTATCTATTCCTGAGAGTTTATCTTATTTTTATTTGTTTATTTAAATGAAGTCGACCAGTTGCCTGCCCTTCCTTCCATTATCCGTCACCGAGACAAACTGAACAAAGTTCTGAGGTCGACCTTGTAAAGATAAGGATTCAGGTCTGTCTGCTGTTTACCTTTGCTCCTGCGCGCACTGCCCTTCTCTCCACATTTATGTGTTTGTTTGTTTGTCTATCTAATCTTTTGGGTTTTTATTTCTAATGAGGTCGACCAGTTGTCTATTTATTATTTTTTTTACTACACATCAAGCTGCGCTGCTTGTCTTTGCTCCTGTGTGCTCGCGCACTCTCGCCTTTTCCACTTATTTTTATTTTTGATTTATTTTTGATTTATTTTGTCAATTTTAAAAAAAAAATACGCATCGTGCTGTGCTGTTTGTGTTTGCTTGAATGCATTCGCCCGGTCTCGCTTTCTCCACTTTACAATTTTTTTGTTATTATTTATCTATTCCTGAGAGTTTATCTTATTTTTTGTTTATTTAAATGAAGTCGACCAGTTGCCTGCCCTTCCTTCCATTATCCGTCACCGAGAGAAACTGAACAAAGTTCTGAGGTCGACCTTGTAAAGATAAGGATTCAGGTCTGTCTGCTGTTTACCTTTGCTCTTGCGCGCCCTGCCCCTTCTCTCCACATTTATGTGTTTGTTTGTTTGTCTATCTAATCTTTTGGGTTTTTATTTCTAATGAGGTCGACCAGTTGTCTATTTATTATTTTTTTTTACTACGCATCAAGCTGCGCTGCTTGTCTTTGCTCCTGTGTGCTCGCGCACTCTCGCCTTTTCCACTTATTTTTCATTTTTGATTTATTTTTGATTTATTTTGTCAATTTTTTAAAAAAATACGCATCGTGCTGTGCTGTTTGTGTTTGCTTGAGTGCATTCGCGCGCTCTCGCTTTCTCCACTTTACAATTTTTTTGTTATTATTTATCTATTCCTGAGAGTTTATCTTATTTTTTATTTCTTTATTTAAATGAAGTCGACCAGTTGCCTGCCCTTCCTTCCATTATCCGTCACCGAGACAAACTGAACAAAGTTCTGAGGTCGACCTTGTAAAGATAAGGATTCAGGTCTGTCTGCTGTTTACCTTTGCTCCTGCGCGCACTGCCCTTCTCTCCACATTTATGTGTTAGTTTGTTTGTCTATCTAATCTTTTGGGTTTTTATTTCTAATGAGGTCGACCAGTTGTCTATTTATTATTTTTTTTACTACGCATCAAGCTGCGCTGCTTGTCTTTGCTCCTGTGTGCTCGCGCACTCTCGCCTTTTCCACTTATTTTATTTTTTGATTTATTTTTTTATTTATTTTGTCAACTTTAAAAAAAAAAATACGCATCGTGCTGTGCTGTTTGTGTTTGCTTGAGTGCATTCGTGCGCTCTCGCTTTCTCCACTTTACAATTTTTTTTGTTATTATTTATCTATTCCTGAGAGTTTATCTTATTTTTTATTTGTTTATTTAAATGAAGTCGACCAGTTGCCTGCCCTTCCTTCCATTATCCGTCACCAAGACAAACTGAACAAAGTTCTGAGGTCGACCTTGTAAAGATAAGGATTCAGGTCTGTCTGCTGTTTACCTTTGCTCCTGCGCGCACTGCCCTTCTCTCCACATTTATGTGTTTGTTTGTTTGTCTATCTAATCTTTTGTGTTTTTATTTCTAATGAGGTCGACCAGTTGTCTATTTATTATTTTTTTTACTATGCATCAAGCTGCGCTGCTTGTCTTTGCTCCTGTGTGCTCGCGCACTCTCGCCTTTTCCACTTATTTTTATTTTTGATTTATTTTTGATTTATTTTGTCAATTTAAAAAAAAAAACCGCATCGTGCTGTGCTGTTTGTGTTTGCTTGAGTGCAATCTCGCGCTCTCGCTTTCTCCACTTTACAATTTTTTTGTTATTATTTATCTATTCTTGAGAGTTTATCTTATTTTTTATTTGTTTATTTAATGAAGTCGACCAGTTGCCTGCCCTTCCTTCTATTATCCGTCACCGAGACAAACTGAACAAAGTTCTGAGGTCGACCTTGTAACATAAGGATTAAGGATGTCTGCTGTTTACCTTTGCTCCTGCCCGCACTACCCTTCTTTCCACATTTATGTGTTTGTTTGTTTGTCTATCTAATCTTTTGGGTTTTTATTTATAATGAGGTCGACCAGTTGTCTATTTTATTATTTTTTTTACTACGCATCAAGCTGTGCTGCTTGTCCTTTGCTCCTGTATGCTCGCGCACTCTCGCATTTTCCACTTATTTTTATTTTTGATTTATTTTTGATTTATTTTGTCAATTTTAAAAAAAAATTCATCGTGCTGTGCTGTTTGTGTTTGCTTGAGTGCATTCGCGCGCTCTCGCTTTCTCCACTTTACAATTTTTTTGTTATTATTTATCTATTCCTGAGAGTTTATCTTATTTTTATTTGTTTATTTAAATGAAGTCGACCAGTTGCCTGCCCTTCCTTCCATTATCCGTCACTGAGACAAACTGAACAAAGTTCTGAGGTCGACCTTGTAAAGATAAGGATTCAGGTCTGTCTGCTGTTTACTTTTGCTCCTGCGCGCACTGCCCTTCTCTCCACATTTATGTGTTTGTTTGTTTGTCTATCTAATCTTTTGGGTTTTTATTTCTAATGAGGTCGACCAGTTGTCTATTTATTATTTTTTTTACTACACATCAAGCTGCGCTGCTTGTCTTTGCTCCTGTGTGCTCGCGCACTCTCGCCTTTTCCACTTATTTTTATTTTTGATTTATTTTTGATTTATTTTGTCAATTTAAAAACAAAATACGCATCGTGCTGTGCTGTTTGTGTTTGCTTGAATGCATTCGCCCGGTCTCGCTTTCTCCACTTTACAATTTTTTTGTTATTATTTATCTATTCCTGAGAGTTTATCTTATTTTTTGTTTATTTAAATGAAGTCGACCAGTTGCCTGCCCTTCCTTCCAT
Source organism: Perognathus longimembris pacificus (assembly GCF_023159225.1). Classification (NCBI taxonomy): domain Eukaryota; kingdom Metazoa; phylum Chordata; class Mammalia; order Rodentia; family Heteromyidae; genus Perognathus; species Perognathus longimembris. The sequence goes on along the minus strand of NW_025957879.1, from coordinate 16,833 downwards.
TATCCGTCACCGAGACAAAACTGAACAAAATTCTGAGGTCGACCTTGTAAAGATAAGGATTCAGGTCTGTCTGCTGTTTACCTTTGCTCCTGCGCGCCCTGCCCTTCTCTCCACATTTATGTGTTTGTTTGTTTGTCTATCTAATCTTTTGGGTTTTTATTTCTAATGAGGTCGACCAGTTGTCTATTTATTATTTTTTTTACTACGCATCAAGCTGCGCTGCTTGTCTTTGCTCCTGTGTGCTCGCGCACTCTCGCCTTTTCCACTTATTTTCATTTTTGATTTATTTTTGATTTATTTTGTCAATTTTTTAAAAAAATACGCATCGTGCTGTGCTGTTTGTGTTTGCTTGAGTGCATTCGCGCGCTCTCGCTTTCTCCACTTTACAATTTTTTTGTTATTATTTATCTATTCCTGAGAGTTTATCTTATTTTTTATTTGTTTATTTAAATGAAGTCGTCCAGTTGCCTGCCCTTCCTTCCATTATCCGTCCTCCGAGACAAACTGAACAAAGTTTCTGAGGTCGACCTTGTAAAGATAAGGATTCAGGTCTGTCTGCTGTTTACCTTTGCTCCTGCGCGCACTGCCCTTCTCTCCACATTTATGTGTTTGTTTGTTTGTCTATCTAATCTTTTGTGTTTTTATTTCTAATGAGGTCGACCAGTTGTCTATTTATTATTTTTTTTACTACGCATCAAGCTGCGCTGCTTGTCTTTGCTCCTGTGTGCTCGCGCACTCTCGCCTTTTCCACTTATTTTTATTTTTGATTTATTTTTGATTTATTTTGTCAATTTAAAAAAAAAAAACCGCATCGTGCTGTGCTGTTTGTGTTTGCTTGAGTGCAATCTCGCGCTCTCGCTTTCTCCACTTTACAATTTTTTTTGTTATTATTTATCTATTCCTGAGAGTTTATCTTATTTTTTATTTGTTTATTTAAATGAAGTCGACCAGTTGCCTGCCCTTCCTTCTATTATCCGTCACCGAGACAAACTGAACAAAGTTCTGAGGTCGACCTTGTAACATAAGGATTAAGGATGTCTGCTGTTTACCTTTGCTCCTGCCCGCACTACCCTTCTTTCCACATTTATGTGTTTGTTTGTTTGTCTATCTAATCTTTTGGGTTTTTATTTCTAATGAGGTCGACAGTTGTCTATTTATTATTTTTTTACTACGCATCAAGCTGTGCTGCTTGTCTTTGCTCCTGTATGCTCGCGCACTCTCGCATTTTCCACTTATTTTTATTTTTGATTTATTTTTGATTTATTTTGTCATTTTAAAAAAAAATTCATCGTGCAGTGCTGTTTGTGTTTGCTTGAGTGCATTCGCGCGCTCTCGCTTTCTCCACTTTACAATTTTTTTGTTATTATTTATCTATTCCTGAGAGTTTATCTTATTTTTATTTGTTTATTTAAATGAAGTCGACCAGTTGCCTGCCTTCCTTCCATTATCCGTCACCGAGACAAACTGAACAAAGTTCTGAGGTCGACCTTGTAAAGATAAGGATTCAGGTCTGTCTGCTGTTTACCTTTGCTCCTGCGCGCACTGCCCTTCTCTCCACATTTATGTGTTTGTTTGTTTGTCTATCTAATCTTTTGGTTTTTATTTCTAATGAGGTCGACCAGTTGTCTATTTATTATTTTTTTTACTACACATCAAGCTGCGCTGCTGTCTTTGCTCCTGTGTGCTCGCGCACTCTCGCCTTTTCCACTTATTTTTATTTTTGATTTATTTTTGATTTATTTTGTCAATTTTAAAAAAAAATACGCATCGTGCTGTGCTGTTTGTGTTTGCTTGAGTGCATTCGCCCGGTCTCGCTTTCTCCACTTTACAATTTTTTTTGTTATTTATCTATTCCTGAGAGTTTATCTTATTTTTTGTTTATTTAAATGAAGTTCGACCAGTTGCCTGCCCTTCCTTCCATTATCCGTCACCGAGACAAACTGAACAAAGTTCTGAGGTCGACCTTGTAAAGATAAGGATTCAGGTCTGTCTGCTGTTTACCTTAGCTCCTGCGCGCCCTGCCCTTCTCTCCACATTTATGTGTTGTGTTTGTTTGTCTATCTAATCTTTTGGGTTTTTATTTCTAATGAGGTCGACCAGTTGTCTATTTATTATTTTTTTTACTACGCATCAAGCTGCGCTGCTTGTCTTTGACTCCTGTGTGCTCGCGCACTCTCGCCTTTTCCACTTATTTCATTTTGATTTATTTTTGATTTATTTTTGTCAATTTTTTAAAAAAATACGCATCGTGCTGTGCTGTTTGTGTTTGCTTGAGTGCATTCGCGCGCTCTCGCTTTCTCCACTTTACAATTTTTTTGTTATTATTTATCTATTCCTGAGAGTTTATCTTATTTTTTATTTGTTTATTTAAATGAAGTCGTCCAGTGCCTGCCCTTCCTTCCATTATCCGTCTCCGAGACAAACTGAACAAAGTTCTGAGGTCGACCTTGTAAAGATAAGGATTCAGGTCTGTCTGCTGTTACCTTTGCTCCTGCGCGCACTGCCCTTCTCTCCACATTTATGTGTTTGTTTGTTTGTCTATCTAATCTTTTGTGTTTTTATTTCTAATGAGGTAGACCAGTTGTCTATTTATTATTTTTTTTACTACGCATCAAGCTGCGCTGCTTGTCTTTGCTCCTGTGTGCTCGCGCACTCTCGCCTTTTGCACTTATTTTTATTTTTGATTTATTTTTGATTTATTTTGTCAATTTAAAAAAAAAACCGCATCGTGCTGTGCTGTTTGTGTTTGCTTGAGTGCAATCTCGCGCTCTCGCTTTCTCCACTTTACAATTTTTTTGTTATTATTTATCTATTCCTGAGAATTTATCTTATTTTTTATTTGTTTATTTAAATGAAGTCGACCATTTTCCTGCCCTTCCTTCTATTATCCGTCACCGAGACAAACTGAACAAAGTTCTGAGGTCGACCTTGTAACATAAGGATTAAGGATATCTGCTGTTTACCTTTGCTCCTGCCCGCACTACCCTTCTTTCCACATTTATGTGTTTGTTTGTTTGTCTATCTAATCTTTTGGGTTTTTATTTCTAATGAGGTCGACCAGTTTCTATTTATTATTATTTTTTTTACTACGCATCAAGCTGTGCTGCTTGTCTTTGCTCCTGTATGCTCGCGCACTCTCGCATTTTCCACTTATTTTTATTTTTGATTTATTTTGATTTATTTTGTCAATTTAAAAAAAAATTCATCGTGCTGTGCTGTTTGTGTTTGCTTGAGTGCATTCGCGCGCTCTCGCTTTCTCCACTTTACAATTTTTTTGTTATTATTTATCTATTCTGAGAGTTTATCTTATTTTTATTTGTTTATTTAAATGAAGTCGACCAGTTGCCTGCCCTTCCTTCCATTATCCGTCACCGAGACAAACTGAACAAAGTTCTGAGGTCGACCTTGTAAAGATAAGGATTCAGGTCTGTCTGCTGTTTACCTTTGCTCCTGCGCGCACTGCCCTTCTCTCCACATTTATGTGTTTGTTTGTTTTGTCTATCTAATCTTTTGGGTTTTCATTTCTAATGAGGTCGACCAGTTGTCTATTTATTATTTTTTTTACTACAACATCAAGCTGCGCTGCTTGTCTTTGCTCCTGTGTGCTCGCGCACTCTCGCCTTTTCCACTTATTTTATTTTTGATTATTTTTGATTATTTTGTCAATTTTAAAAAAAATACGCATCGTGCTGTGCTGTTTGTGTTTGCTTGAGTGCATTCGCCCGGTCTCCGCTTTCTCCACTTTACAATTTTTTTGTTATTATTTATCTATTCCTGAGAGTTATCTTATTTTTTGTTTATTTAAATGAAGTCGACCAGTTGCCTGCCCTTCCTTCCATTATCCGTCACCGAGACAAACTGAACAAAGTTCTGAGGTCGACCTTGTAAAGATAAGGATTCAGGTCTGTCTGCTGTTTACCTTTGCTCCTGCGCGCACTGCCCCTTTTCTCCACATTATGTGTTTGTTTGTTTGTCTATCTAATCTTTTGTGTTTTTATTTCTAATGAGGTCGACCAGTTGTCTATTTATTATTTTTTTACTACGCATCAAGCTGCGCGTGCTTGTCTTTGCTCCTGTGTGCTCTCGCACTCTCGCCTTTTCCACTTATTTTTAATTTTTAGATTTATTTTTTATTTATTTTGTCAATTTAAAAAAAAAACGCATCGTGCTGTGCTGTTTGTGTTTGCTTGAGTGCAATCTCGCGCTCTCGCTTTCTCCAACTTTACAATTTTTTTGTTATTATTTATCTATTCCTGAGAGTTTATCTTATTTTTTGTTTATTTAAATGAAGTCGACCAGTGCCTGCCCTTCCTTCCATTATCCGTCACCGAGACAAACTGAACAAAGTTCTGAGGTCGACCTTGTAAAGATAAGGATTCAGGTCTGTCTGCTGTTTACCTTTGCTCCTGCGCGCCCTGCCCTTCTCTCCACATTTATGTGTTTGTTTGTTTGTCTATCCTAATCTTTTGGGTTTTTATTTCTAATGAGGTCGACCAGTTGTCTATTTATTATTTTTTTTACTACGCATCAAGCTGCGCTGCTTGTCTTTGCTCCTGTGTGCTCGCGCACTCTCGCCTTTTCCACTTATTTTCATTTTTGATTTATTTTTGATTTATTTTGTCAATTTTTTAAAAAAATACGCATCGTGCTGTGCTGTTTGTGTTTGCTTGAGTGCATTCGCCGCGGCTCTCGCTTTCTCCACTTTACAATTTTTTTGTTATTATTTATCTATTCCTGAGAGTTTATCTTATTTTTTATTTGTTTATTTAAATGAAGTCGTCCAGTTGCCTGCCCTTCCTTCCATTATCCGTCTCCGAGACAAACTGAACAAAGTTCTGAGGTCGACCTTGTAAAGATAAGGATTCAGGTCTGTCTGCTGTTTACCTTTGCTCCTGCGCGCACTGCCCTTCTCTCCACATTTATGTGTTTGTTTGTTTGTCTATCTAATCTTTTGTGTTTTTATTTCTAATGAGGTCGACCAGTTGTCTATTTATTATTTTTTTTTACTACGCATCAAGCTGCGCTGCTTGTCTTTGCTCCTGTGTGCTCGCGCACTCTCGCCTTTTGCACTTATTTTTATTTTTGATTTAATTTTTGATTTATTTTTGTCAATTAAAAAAAAACAACCGCATCGTGCTGTGCTGTTTGTGTTTGCTTGAGTGCAATCTCGCGCTCTCGCTTTCTCCACTTTACAATTTTTTTGTTATTATTTATCTAATCCTGAGATTTATCTTATTTTTTATTTGTTTATTTAAATGAAGTCGACCATTTTCCCTGCCCTTCCTTCTATTATCCGTCACCGAGACAAACTGAACAAAGTTCTGAGGTCGACCTTGTAACATAAGGATTAAGGATGTCTGCTGTTTACCTTTGCTCCCTGCCCGCACTACCCTTCTTTCCACATTTATGTGTTTGTTTGTTTGTCTATCTAATCTTTTGGGTTTTATTTCTAATGAGGTCGACCAGTTGTCTATTTATTATTTTTTTACTACGCATCAAGCTGTGCTGCTTGTCTTTGCTCCTGTATGCTCGCGCACTCTCGCATTTTCCACTTATTTTTATTTTTGATTTATTTTTGATTTATTTTGTCAATTTTAAAAAAATTCATCGTGCTGTGCTGTTTGTGTTTGCTTGAGTGCATTCGCGCGCTCTCGCTTTCTCCACTTTACAATTATTTTGTTATTATTTATCTATTCCTGAGAGTTTATCTTATTTTTATTTGTTTCTTTAAATGAAGTCGACCAGTTGCCTGCCCTTCCTTCCATTATCCGTCACCGAGACAAACTGAACAAAGTTCTGAGGTCGACCTTGTAAAGATAAGGATTCAGGTCTGTCTGCTGTTTACCTTTGCTCCTGCGCGCACTGCCCTTCCTCTCCACATTTATGTGTTTGTTTGTTTGTCTATCTAATCTTTTGGGTTTTCATTTCTAATGAGGTCGACCAGTTGTCTATTTATTATTTTTTTTACTACACATCAAGCTGCGCTGCTTGTCTTTGCTCCTGTGTGCTCGCCGCACTCTCGCCTTTTCCACTTATTTTTATTTTTGATTTATTTTTGATTTATTTTGGTCAATTTTAAAAAAAATACGCATCGTGCTGTGCTGTTTGTGTTTGCCTGAGTGCATTCGCCCGGTCTCGCTTTCTCCACTTTACAATTTTTTTGTTATTATTTATCTATTCCTGAGAGTTTATCTTATTTTTTGTTTTATTTAAATGAAGTCGACCAGTTGCCTGCCCTTCCTTCCATTATCCGTCACCGAGACAAACTGAACAAAGTTCTGAGGTCGACCTTGTAAAGATAAGGATTCAGGTCTTTCTGCTGTTTACCTTTGCTCCTGCGCGCCCTGCCCTTCTCTCCACATTTATGTGTTTGTTTGTTTGTCTATCTAATCTTTTGGGTTTTTATTTCTAATGAGGTCGACCAGTTGTCTATTTATTATTTTTTTTACTACGCATCAAGCTGCGCTGCTTGTCTTTGCTCCTGTGGTGCTCGCGCACTCTCGCCTTTTCCACTTATTTTCATTTTTGATTTATTTTTGATTTATTTTGTCAATTTTTTAAAAAAATACGCATCGTGCTGTGCTGTTTATGTTTGCTTGAGTGGATTCGCGCGCTCACTCGCTTTCTCCACTTTACAATATTTTTGTTATTATTTATCTATTCCTGAGTGTTTATCTTATTTTTTATTTGTTTATTTAAATGAAGTCGACCAGTTGCCTGCCTTCCTTCCATTATCCGTCACCGAGACAACTGAACAAAGTTCTGAGGTCGACCTTGTAAAGATAAGGATCCAGGTCTGTCTGCTGTTTACCTTTGCTCCTGCGCACAATGCCCTTCTCTCCACATTTATGTGTTTGTTTGTCTATCTAATCTTTTGGGTTTTTATTTCTAATGAGGTCGACCAGTTGTCTATTTATTATTTTTGTTACTACGCATCAAGCGCGCTGCTTGTCTTTGCTCCTGTGTTCTTGCGCACTCTCGCATTTTCCACTTATTTTTATTTTTTGATTTATTTTTGATTTATTTTGTCAATTTTTTAAAAAAATACGCATCGTGCTGTGCTGTTGTGTTTGCTTGAGTGCATTCGCGCGCTCTCGCTTTCTCCACTTTACAATTTTTTTGTTATTATTTATCTATTCCTGAGAGTTTATCTTATTTTTTATTTGTTTATTTAAATGAAGTCGACCAGTTGCCTGCCACTTCCTTCTATTATCCGTCACCGAGACAAACTGAACAAAGTTCCTGAGGTCGACCTTGTAAAGATAAGGATTCAGGTCTGTCTGCTGTTTACTTCCGCTCCTGCCCGCACTGCCCTTCCCTCCATATTTACGTGTTTGTTTGTTTGTCTATCTAATCTTTTGGGTTTTTATTTCTAATGAGGTCGACCAGTTGTCTATTTATTATTTTTTTTACTACGCATCAAGCTGCGCTGCTTGTCTTTGCTCCTGTGTGCTCGCGCACTCTCGCATTTTCCACTTATTTTATTTTTGATTTATTTTTGATTTATTTTGTCAATATTTAAAAAAATACGCATCGTGCTGTGCTGTTTGTGTTTGCTTGAGTGCATTCGCGCGCTCTCCGCTTTCTCCCACTTTACAATTTTTTTGTTATTATTTATCTATTCCTGAGAGATTATCTTATTTTTTATTTCTTTATTTAAATGAAGTCGACCAGTTGCCTGCCTTCCTTCCATTATCCGTCACCCGAGACAAACTGAACAAAGTTCTGAGGTCGACCTTGTAACGATAAGGATTCAGGTCTGTCTGCTGTTTACCTTTGCTCCTGCGCGCACTGCCTTCTCTCCACATTTATGTGTTAGTTTGTTTGTCTATCTAATCTTTTGGGTTTTTATTTCTAATGAGGTCGACCAGTTGTCTATTTATTATTTTTTTACTACGCATCAAGCTGCGCTGCTTGTCTTTGCCTCCTGTGTGCTCGCGCACTCTCGCCTTTTCCACTTATTTTTATTTTTGATTTATTTTTTATTTATTTTGTCAACTTAAAAAAAAATACGCATCGTGCTGTGCTGTTTGTGTTTGCTTGAGTGCATTCGCGCGCTCTCCGCTTTCTCCACTTTACAATTTTTTTGTTATTATTTATCTATTCCTGAGAGTTTATCTTATTTTTTATTTGTTTATTTTAAATGAAGTCGACCAGTTGCCTGCCCTTCCTTCCATTATCCGTCACCAAGACAAACTGAACAAAGTTCTGAGGTCGACCTTGTAAAGATAAGGATTCAGGTCTGTCTGCTGTTTACCTTTGCTCCTGCGCGCACTGCCCTTCTCTCCACATTTATGTGTTTGTTTGTTTGTCTATCTAATCTTTTGTGTTTTTATTTCTAATGAGGTCGACCAGTTGTCTATTTATTATTTTTTTTACTACGCATCAAGCTGCGCTGCTTGTCTTTGCTCCTGTGTGCTCGCGCACTCTCGACTTTTCCACTTATTTTTATTTTTGATTTATTTTTGATTTATTTTGTCAATTTAAAAACAAACACCCGCATCGTGATGTGCTGTTTGTGTTTGCTTGAGTGCAATCTCGCGCTCCCTCGCTTTCTCCACTTTACAATTTTTTTGTTATTATTTATCTATTCCTGAGAGTTATCTTATTTTTTATTTGTTTATTTAAATGAAGTCGACCAGTTTGCCTGCCCTTCCTTCTATTATCCGTCACCGAGACAAACTGAACAAAGTTCTGAGGTCGACCTTGTAACTAAGGATTAAGGATGTCTGCTGTTTACCTTTGCTCCTGCCCCGCACTACCCTTCTATCCACATTTATGTGTTTGTTTGTTTGTCTATCTAATCTTTTGGGTTTTATTTCTAATGAGGTCGACCAGTTGTCTATTTATTATTTTTTTTACTACGCATCAAGCTGCGCTGCTTGTCTTTGCTCCTGTATGCTCGCGCACTCTCGCCTTTTCCACTTATTTTTATTTTTGATTTATTTTTGATTTATTTTGTCAATATTTAAAAAAATACGCATCGTGCTGTGCTGTTTGTGTTTGCTTGAGTGCATTCGCGCGCTCTCGCTTTCTCCACTTTACAATTTTTTTGTTTTATATTTATCTATTCCTGAGAGTTTATCTTATTTTTTATTTGTTTATTTAAATGAAGTCGACCAGTTGCCTGCCCTTCCTTCCATTATCCGTCACCGAGACAAACTGAACAAAGTTCTGAGGTCGACCTTGTAAAGATAAGGATTCAGGTCTGTCTGCTGTTTACCTTTGCTCCTGCCCGCACTGCCCTTCTCTCCACATTTATGTGTTTGTTTGTTTGTCTATCTAATCTTTTGGGTTTTTATTTCTAATGAGGTCGACCAGTTGTCTATTTATTATTATTTTTTACTACGCATCAATCTGCGCTGCTTGTCTTTGCTCCTGTGTGCTCAGGCACTCTCGCCTTTTCCACTTATTTTTATTTTTGATTTATTTTGATTTATTTTGTCAATAAAAAAAAATACGCATCGTGCTGTGCTGTTTGTGTTTGCTTGAGTGCATTCGCGCGCTCTCCGCTTTCCTCCACTTTACAATTTTTTGTTATTATTTATCTATTCCTGAGAGTTTTTCTATTTTTTATTTTGTTTATTTAAATGAAGTCGACCAGTTGCCTGCACTTCCTTCTATTATCCGTCACCGAGACAAACTGAACAAAGTTCTGAGGTCGACCTTGTAAAGATAAGGATTCAGGTCTGTCTGCTGTTTACTTCGCTCCATCTGCCGCACTGCCCTTCCCTCCATATTTACGTGTTTGTTTGTTTGTCTATCTATCTTTTGGGTTTTTATTTCTAATGAGGGTCGACAGTTGTCTATTTATTATTTTTTTTACTACGCATCAAGCTGCGCTGCTTGTCTTTGCTCCTGTGTGCTCGCGCACATCTCGCATTTTCCACTTATATTTATTTTTGATTTATTTTTGATTTATTTTGTCAATATTTAAAAAAATACGCATCGTGCTGTGCTGTTTGTGTTTGCTTGAGTGCATTCGCGCGCCTCTCCGCTTTCCTCCACTTTACAATTTTTTGTTATTATTTATCTATTCCTGAGAGTTTATCTTATTTTTTATTTCTTTATTTAAATGAAGTCGACCAGTTGCCTGCCCTTCCTTCCATTATCCGTCACCGAGGACAAACTGAACAAAGTTCTGAGGTCGACCTTGTAACGATAAGGATTCAGGTCTGTCTGCTGTTTACCTTTGCTCCTGCGCGCACTGCCCTTCTCACCACATTTATGTGTTAGTTTGTTTGTCTATCTAATCTTTTGGGTTTTATTTCTAATGAGGTCGACCAGTTGTCTATTTATTATTTTTTTTACTACGCATCAAGCTGCGCTGCTTGTCTTTGCTCCTGTGTGCTCGCGCACTCTCGCCTTTTCCACTTATTTTTATTTTTGATTTATTTTTTATTTATTTTGTCAACTTTAAAAAAAATACGCATCGTGCTGTGCTGTTTGTGTTTGCTTGAGTGCATTCGCGCGCTCTCGCTTTCTCCACTTTACAATTTTTTTGTTATTATTTATCTATTCCTGAGAGTTTATCTTATTTTTTATTTGTTTATTTAAATGAAGTCGACCAGTTGCCTGCCCTTCCTTCCATTATCCGTCACCAAGACAAACTGAACAAAGTTCTGAGGTCGACCTTGTAAAGATAAGGATTCAGGTCCTGTCTGCTGTTTACCTTTGCTCCTGCGCGCACTGCCCTTCTCTCCACATTTATGTGTTTGTTTGTTTGTCTATCTAATCTTTTGGGTTTTTATTTCTAATGAGGTCGACCAGTTGTCTATTTTTATTTTTTTTACTACGCATCAAGCTGCGCTGCTTGTCTTTGCTCCTGTGTGCTCGCGCACTCTCGCCTTTTCCACTTATTTTTATTTTTGATTTATTTTTGATTTATTTTGTCAATTTAAAAACAAAACCGCATCGTGCTGTGCTGTTTGTGTTTGCTTGAGTGCAATCTCGCGCTCCTCCGCTTTCTCCACTTTACAATTTTTTTGTTATTATTTATCTATTCCTGAGAGTTATCTTATTTTTTATTTGTTTATTTAAATGAAGTCGACCAGTGGCCTGCCCTTCCTTCTATTATCCGTCACCGAGACAAACTGAACAAAGTTCTGAGGTCGACCTTGGTAACATAAGGATTAAGGATGTCTGCTGTTTACCTTTGCTCCTGCCCGCACTACCCTTCTATCCACATTTATGTGTTTGTTTGTTTGTCTATCTAATCTTTGGGTTTTTTATTTCTAATGAGGTCGACCAGTTGTCTATTTATTATTTTTTTTACTACGCATCAAGCTGTGCTGCTTGTCTTTGCTCCTGTATGCTCGCGCACTCTCGCATTTTCCACTTATTTTTATTTTTGATTTATTTTTGATTTATTTTGTCAATTTAAAAAAAAAAAAAATTCATCGTGCTGTGCTGGTTGTGTTTGCTTGAGTGCATTCGCGCGCTCTCGCTTTCTCCACTTTACAATTTTTTTGTTATTATTTATCTATTCCTGAGAGTTTATCTTATTTTTATTGTGTTATTTAAATGAAGTCGACCAGTTGCCTGCCCTTCCTCCATTATCCGTCACCGAGACAAACTGAACATAGTTCTGAGGTCGACCTTGTAAAGATAAGGATTCAGGTCTGTCTGCTGTTTACCTTTGCTCCTGCGCGCACTGCCCTTCTCTCCACATTTATGTGTTTGTTTGTTTGTCTATCTAATCTTTTGGGTTTTTATTTTCTAATGAGGTCGACCAGTTGTCTATTTATTATTTTTTTTACTACACATCAAGCTGCGCTGCTTGTCTTTGCTCCTGTGTGCTCGCGCACTCTCGCCTTTTCCACTTATTTTTATTTTTGATTTATTTTTGATTTATTTTGTCAATTTTAAAAAAAATACGCATCGTGCTGTGCTGTTTATGTTTGCTTGAGTGCATTCGCCCGGTCTCCCGCTTTCTCCACTTTACAATTTTTTTGTTATTATTTATCTATTCCTGAGAGTTTATCTCATTTTTTGTTTATTTAAATGAAGTCGACCAGTTGCCTGCCCTTCCTTCCATCATCCGTCACCGAGACAAACTGAACAAAGTTCTGAGGTCGACGTTGTAAAGATAAGGATTCAGGTCTGTCTGCTGTTTACCTTTGCTCCTGCGCGCCCTGCCCTTCTCTCCACATTTATGTGTTTGTTTGTTTGTCTATCTAATCTTTTGGGTTTTTATTTCTAAATGAGGTCGACCAGTTGTCTATTTATTATTTTTTACTACGCATCAAGCTGCGCTGCTTGTCTTTGCTCCTGTGTGCTCGCGCACTCTCGCCTTTTCCACTTATTTTTATTTTTGATTTATTTTTGATTTATTTTGTCAATTTTAAAAAAAAATACGCATCGTGCTGTGCTGTTGTGTTTGCTTGAGTGGATTCGCGCGCTCCTCGCTTTCTCCACTTTACAATATTTTGTTATTATTTATCTATTCCTGAGTGTTTATCTTATTTTTATTTGTTTATTTAAATGAAGTCGACCAGTTGCCTGCCTTCCTTCCATTATCCGTCACCGAGACAAACTGAACAAAGTTCTGAGGTCGACCTTGTAAAGATAAGGATCCAGGTCTGTCTGCTGTTTACCTTTGCTCCTGCGCACAATGCCCTTCTCTCCACATTTATGTGTTTGTTTGTCTATCTAATCTTTTGGGTTTTTATTTCTAATGAGGTCGACCATTTGTCTATTTATTATTTTTGTTACTACGCATCAAGCTGCGCTGCTTGTCTTTGCTCCTGTGTTCTTGCGCACTCTCGCATTTTCCACTTATTTTTATTTTTGATTTATTTTTGATTTATTTTGTCAATTTTTTAAAAAAATACGCATCGTGCTGTGCTGTTTGTGTTTGCTTGAGTGCATTCGCGCGCTCTTGCTTTCTCCACTTTACAATTTTTTGTTATTATTTATCTATTCCTGAGAGTTTATCTTATTTTTTATTTCTTTATTAAATGAAGTCGACCAGTTGCCTGCCCTTCCTTCCATTATTCGTCACCGAGACAAACTGACCAAATTCTGAGGTCGACCTTGTAAAGATAAGGATCCAGGTCTGTCTGCTGTTTACCTTTGCTCCTGCGCGCACTGCCCTTCTCTCCACATTTACTGTGTTTGTTGTTTGTCTATCTAATCTTTTGGGTTTTTATTTCTAATGAGGTCGACCAGTTGTCTATTTATTATTTTTTTTACTACGCATGAAGCTGCGCTGCTTGGCTTTGCTCCTGTGTGCTCGCGCACTCTCGCCTTTTCCACTTATTTTTATTTTTGATTTAATTTTGATTTATTTTGTCAATTTTAAAAAAAAACGCATCGTGCTGTGCTCTTTGTGTTTGCTTGAGTGCATTCGCGCGCTCCTCGCTTTCTCCACTTTACAATTTTTTTGTTATTATTTATCTATTCCTGAGTGTTTATCTTAATTTTTATTTGTTTATTTAATGAAGTCGACCAGTTGCCTGCCCTTCCTTCCATTATCCGTCACCGAGACAAACTGAACAAAGTTCTGAGGTCGACCTTGTAAAGATAAGGATTCAGGTCTGTCTGCTGTTTACCTTTGCTCCTGCGCGCACTGCCCTTCTCTCCACATTTATGTGTTTGTTTGTTTGTCTATCTAATCTTTTGGGATTTTATATCTAATGAGGTCGACCAGTTGTCTATTTATTATTTTTTTACTACGCATCAAGCTCGCGCTGCTTGTCTTTGCTCCTGTGTGCTCGCACACTCTTGCCTTTTCCACTTATTTTTGTTTTGATTTATTTTTGATTTATTTTGTCAATTTAAAAAAAATCGCATCGTGCTGTGCTGTTTGTGTTTGCTTGAGTGCAATCTCGCGCTCTCGCTTTCTCCACTTTACAATTTTTTGTTATTATTTATCTATTCCTGAGAGTTTATCTTATTTTTTATTTGTTTATTTAAATGAAGTCGACCAGTTGCCTGCCCTTCCTTCCATTATCCGTCACGAGACAAACTGAACAAAGTTCTGAGGTCGACCTTGTAAAGATCAGTATTCAGGTCTGTCTGCTGTTTACCTTTGCTCCTGCGCGCACTGCCCTTCTCTCCACATTTATGTGTTTGTTTGTTTGTCTATCTAATCTTTTGGGTTTTTATTTCTAATGAGGTCGACCAGTTGTCTATTTATTATTTTTTTTACTACGCATCAAGCTGCGCTGCTTGTCTTTGCTCCTGTGTGCTCGCGCACTCTCGCCTTTTCCACTTATTTTATATTTTTGATTTATTTTTTATTTATTTTGTCAACTTTAAAAAAAAATACGCATCGTGCTGTGCTGTTTGTGTTTGCTTGAGTGCATTCGCGCGCTCTCGCTTCTCCACTTTACAATTTTTTTGTTATTATTTATCTATTCCTGAGAGTTTATCTTATTTTTTATTTGTTTATTTAAATGAAGTCGACGAGTTGCCTGCCCTTCCTTCCATTATCCGTCACCGAGACAAACTGAACAAAGTTCTGAGGTCGACCTTGTAAAGATAAGGTTTCAGGTCTGTCTGCTGTTTACCTTTGCTCCTGCGCGCATTGCCCTTCTCTCCACATTTATGTGTTTGTTTGTTTGTCTATCTAATCTTTTGGGTTTTTATTTCCTAATGAGAGTCGACCAGTTGCCTATTTATTATTTTTTTTACTACGCATCAAGCTGCGCTGCTTGTCTTTGCTCCTGTGTGCTCGCGCACTCTCGCCTTTTCCACTTATTTTTATTTTGATTTATTTTTGATTTATTTTGTCAATTAAAAAAAATACGCATCGTGCGGTGCTGTTTGTGTTTGCTGGAGTGCATTCGCGCGCTCTCCGCTTTCTCCACTTTACAATTTTTTTGTTATTATTTATCTATTCCTGAGAGTTTATCTTATTTTTTATTTGTTTATTTAAATGAAGTCGACCAGTTGCCTGCCCTTCCTTCCATTATCCGTCACCGAGACAAACTGAACAAAGTTCTGAGGTCGACCTTGTAAAGATAAGGATTCAGGTCTGTCTGCTGTTTACCTTTGCTCCTGCCCGCACTGCCCTTCTCTCCACATTTATGTGTTTGTTTGTTTGTCTATCTAATCTTTTGGGTTTTTATTTCTAATGAGGTCGACCAGTTGTCTATTTATTATTTTTTTTTACTACGCATCAAGCTGCGCTGCTTGTCTTTGCTCATGTGTGCTCAGGCACTCTCTCCTTTTCCACTTATTTTTATTTTTGATTTATTTTTGATTTATTTTGTCAATAAAAAAAAATACGCATCGTGCTGTGCTGTTTGTGTTTGCTTGAGTGCATTGGCGCGCTCTCGCTTTCTCCACTTTACAATTTTTTTGTTATTATTTATCTATTCCTGAGAGTTTATCTTATTTTTTATTTGTTTATTTAAATGAAGTCGACCAGTTGCCTGCCCTTCCTTCCATATCCGTCACCAAGACAAACTGAACAAAGTTCTGAGGTCGACCTTGTAAAGTAAGGATTCAGGTCTGTCTGCTGTTTACCTTTGCTCCTGCGCGCACTGCCCTTCTCTCCACATTTATGTGTTTGTTTGTTTGTCTATCTAATCTTTTGTGTTTTTATTTCTAATGAGGTCGACCAGTTGTCTATTTATTATTTTTTTACTACGCATCAAGCTGCGCTGCTTGTCTTTGCTCCTGTGTGCTCGCGCACTTCTCGCCTTTTATACTTATTTTTATTTTTGATTTATTTTTTATTTATTTTGTCAATTTTTAAAAAAAAAACCGCATCGTGCTGTGCTGTTTGTGTTTGCTTGAGTGCAATCTCGCGCTCTCCGCTTTCTCCACTTTACAATTTTTTTGTTATTATTTATCTATTCCTGAGAGTTTATCTTATTTTTTATTTGTTTATTTAAATGAAGTCGACCAGTTGCCTGCCCTTCCTTCTATTATCCGTCACCGAGACAAACTGAACAAAGTTCTGAGGTCGACCTTGTAACATAAGGATTAAGGATGTCTGCTGTTTACCTTTGCTCCTGCCCGCACTACCCTTCTTTCCACATTTATGTGTTTGTTTGTTTGTCTATCTAATCTTTTGGGTTTTTATTCTAATGAGGTCGACCAGTTGTCTATTTATTATTTTTTTTACTACGCATCAAGCTGTGCTGCTTGTCTTTGCTCCTGTATGCTCGCGCCCTCTCGCATTTTCCACTTATTTTTAATTTTGATTTATTTTTGATTTATTTTGTCAATTTTAAAAAAAAATTCATCGTGCTGTGCTGTTTGTGTTTGCTTGAGTTGCATTCGCGCGCTCTCGCTTTCTCCACTTTACAATTTTTTTGTTATTATTTATCTATTCCTGAGAGTTTATCTTATTTTTATTTGTTTATTTAATGAAGTCGACCAGTTGCCTGCCCTTCCTTCCATTATCCGTCACCGAGACAAACTGAACAAAGTTCTGAGGTCGACCTTGTAAAGATAAGGATTCACGTCTCTCTGCTGTTTACCTTTGCTCCTGCGAGCACTGCCCTTCTCTCCACATTTATGTGTTTGTTTGTTTTTCTATCTAATCTTTTGGGTTTTTATTTCTAATGAGGTCGACCAGTTGTCTATTTATTATTTTTTTTACCTACGCATCAAGCTGCGCTGCTTGTCTTTGCTCCTGTGTGCTCGCGCACTCTCGCCTTTTCCACTTATTTTTATTTTTGATTTATTTTTGATTTATTTTGTCAATTTTAAAAAAAAATACGCATCGTGCTGTGCTGTTTGTGTTTGCTTGAGTGGATTCGCGCGCTCATCGCTTTCTCCACTTTTACAATATTTTTGTTATTATTTATCTATTCCTGAGTGTTTATCTTATTTTTTATTTGTTTATTTAAATGAAGTCGACCAGTTGCCTGCCTT
>NW_025957878.1:0-36492 GCF_023159225.1 Perognathus longimembris pacificus | reverse complement strand
CGAGAGCGCGCGAATGCACTCAAGCAAACACAAACAGCACAGCACGATGCGTATTTTTTTTTAAATTGACAAAATAAATCAAAAATAAATCAAAAATAAAAATAAGTGGAAAAGGCGAGAGTGCGCGAGCACACAGGAGCAAAGACAAGCAGCGCAGCTTGATGCGTAGTAAAAAAAATAATAAATAGACAACTGGTCGACCTCATTAGAAATAAAAACCCAAAAGATTAGATAGACAAACAAACAAACACATAAATGTGGAGAGAAGGGCAGTGCGCGCAGGAGCAAAGGTAAACAGCAGACAGACCTGAATCCTTATCTTTACAAGGTCGACCTCAGAACTTTGTTCAGTTTGTCTCGGTGACGGATAATGGAAGGAAGGGCAGGCAACTGGTCGACTTCATTTAAATAAACAAATAAAAAATAAGATAAACTCTCAGGAATAGATAAATAATAACAAAAAAATTGTAAAGTGGAGAAAGCGAGAGCGCGCGAATGCACTCAAGCAAACACAAACAGCACAGCACGATGCGCATTTTTTTTTAAATTGACAAAATAAATCAAAAATAAATCAAAAATAAAAATAAGTGGAAAAGGCGAGAGTGCGCGAGCACACAGGAGCAAAGACAAGCAGCGCAGCTTGATGCGTAGTAAAAAAAATAATAAATAGACAACTGGTCGACCTCATTAGAAATACAAACCCAAAAGATTAGATAGACAAACAAACACACACATGAATGTGGAGAAAAGGGCAGTGCGGGCAGGAGCAAAGGTAAACAGCAGACAGACCTGAATCCTTATCTTTACAAGGTCGACCTCAGAACTTTGTTCAGTTTGTCTCGGTGACGGATAATGGAAGGAAGGGCAGGCAACTGGTCGACTTCATTTAAATAAACAAATAAAAAATAAGATAAACTCTCAGGAATAGATAAATAATAACAAAAAAATTGTAAAGTGGAGAAAGCGAGAGCGCGCGAATGCACTCAAGCAAACACAAACAGCACAGCACGATGCATATTTTTTTTTAAAATTGACAAAATAAATCAAAAATAAAAATAAGTGGAAAAGGCGAGAGTGCGCGAGCACACAGGAGCAAAGACATGCAGCGCAGCTTGATGCGTAGTAAAAAAAATAATAAATACACAACTGGTCGACCTCATTAGAAATAAAAACCTAAAAGATTAGATAGACAAACAAACAAACACATAAATGTGGAGAGAAGGGCAGTGCGCGCAGGAGCAAAGGTAAACAGCAGACAGACCTGAATCCTTATCTTTACAAGGTCGACCTCAGAACTTTGTTCAGTTTGTCTCGGTGACAGATAATGGAAGGAAGGGCAGGCAACCGGTCGGCTTCATTTAAATAAACAAATAAAAAATTAGATAAACTCTCAGGAATAGATAAATAATAACAAAAAAATTGTAAAGTGGAGAAAGCGAGAGCGCGCGAATGCACTCAATCAAACACAAACAGCACAGCACGATGCGTATTTTTTTAAAATTGACAAAATAATCAAAAATAATTCAAAAATAAAAATAAGTGGAAAAGGCGAGAGTGCGCGAGCTCACAGGACCAAAGACAAGCAGCGCAGCTTGATGCGTAGTAAAAAAAATAATAAATAGACAACTGGTCGACCTCATTAGAAATAAAAACCCAAAAGATTAGATAGACAAACAAACAAACACATAAATGTGGAGAGAAGGGCAGTGCGCGCAGGAGCAAAGGTAAACAGCAGACAGACCTGAATCCTTATCTTTACAAGGTCGACCTCAGAACTTTGTTCAGTTTGTCTCGGTGACGGATAATGGAAGGAAGGGCAGGCAACTGGTCGACTTCATTTAAATAAACAAATAAAAAATAAGATAAACTCTCAGGAATAGATAAATAATAACAAAAAAATTGTAAAGTGGAGAAAGCGAGAGCGCGCGAATGCACTCAAGCAAACACAAACAGTACAGCACGATGCGTATTTTTTTTTAAAATTGACAAAATAAATCAAAAGTAAATAAAATAAAAATAAGTGGAAAAGGCGAGAGTGCGCGAGCACACAGGAGCAAAGACAAACAGCGCAGCTTGATGCGTAGTAAAAAAAATAATAAATAGACAACTGGTCGACCTCATTAGAAATAAAAACCCAAAAGATTAGATAGACAAACAAACAAACATAAATGTGGAGAGAAGGGCAGTGCGCGCAGGAGCAAAGGTAAACAGCAGACAGACCTGAATCCTTATCTTTACAAGGTCGACCTCAGAACTTTGTTCAGTTTGTCTCTGTGACGGATAATGGAAAGAAGTGCAGGCAACTGGTCGACTTCATTTAAATAAACAAATAAAAAATAAGATAAACTCTCAGGAATAGATAAATAATAACAAAAAAATTGTAAAGTGGAGAAAGCGAGAGCGCGCGAATGCACTCAAGCAAACACAAACAGCACAGCACGATGCGTATTTTTTTAAAAAATTGACAAAATAAATCAAAAATAAATCAAAAATAAAAATAAGTGGAAAAGGCGAGAGTGCGCGAGCACACAGGAGCAAAGACAAGCAGCGCAGCTTGATGCGTAGTAAAAAAAAATAATAAATAGACAACTGGTCGACCTCATTAGAAATAAAAACCCAAAAGATTAGATAGACAAACAAACAAACACATAAATGTGGAGAGAAGGGCAGTGCGCCCAGGAGCAAAGGTAAACAGCAGACAGACCTGAATCCTTATCTTTACAAGGTCGACCTCAGAACTTTGTTCAGTTTGTCTCGGTGACGGATAATGGAAGGAAGGGCAGGCAACTGGTCTACTTCATTTAAATAAACAAATAAAAAATAAGATAAACTCTCAGGAATAGATAAATAATAACAAAAAAAATGTAAAGTGGAGAAAGCGAGAGCGCGCGAATGCACTCAAGCAAACACAAACAGCACAGCACGATGCGTATTTTTTTTTAATTGACAAAATAAATCAAAAATAAAAATAAGTGGAAAAGGCGAGAGTGCGCCAGCACACAGGAGCAAAGACAAACAGCGCAGCTTGATGCGTAGTAAAAAAAATAATAAATAGACAACTGGTCGACCTCATTAGAAATAAATACCCAACAGATTAGATAGACAAACAACAAACACATAAATGTGGAGAGAAGTGCAGTGCGCGCAGGAGCAAAGGTAAACAGCAGACAGACCTGAATCCTTATCTTTACAAGGTCGACCTCAGAACTTTGTTCAGTTTGTCTCGGTGACGGATAATGGAAGGAAGGGCAGGCAACTGGTCGACTTCATTTAAATAAACAAATAAAAAATAAGATAAACACTCAGGAAGAGATAAATAATAACAAAAAAATTGTAAAGTGGAGAAAGCGAGAGCGCGCTAATGCACTCAAGCAAACACAAACAGCAAAGCACGATCCGTATTTTTTTTTAAATTGACAAAATAAATCAAAAATAAATCAAAAATAAAAATAAGTGGAAAAGGCGAGAGTGCGCGAGCACACAGGAGCAAAGACATGCAGCGCAGCTTGATGCGTAGTAAAAAAAATAATAAATAGACAACTGGTCGACCTCATTAGAAATAAAAACCCAAAAGATTTGATAGACAAACAAACAAACACATAAACGTGGAGAGAAAGGCAGTGCGCGCAGGAGCAAAGGTAAACAGCAGACAGACCTGAATACTTATCTTTACAAGGTCGATCTCAGTACTTTGTTCAGTTTGTCTCGGTGACGGATAATGGAAAGAAGGGCAGGCAACTGGTCGACTTCATTTAAATAAACAAATAAAAATAAGATAAACTCTCAGGAATAGATAAATAATAACAAAAAATTGTAAAGTGGAGAAAGCGAGAGCGCGCGAATGCACTCAAGCAAACACAAACAGCACAGCACGATGCGTATTTTTTTTTAAATTGACAAAATAAATCAAAAATAAATCAAAAATAAAAATAAGTGGAAAAGGCGAGAGTGCGCCAGCACACAGGAGGAAAGACAAGCAGCGCAGCTTGATGCGTAGTAAAAAAAATAATAAATAGACAACTGGTCTACCTCATTAGAAATAAATACGCAACAGAGTAGATATACAAACAAACAAACACATAAATGTGGAGAGAAATGCAGTGCGCGCAGGAGCAAATGTAAACAGCAGACAGACCTGAATCCTTATCTTTACAAGGTCGACCTCAGAACTTTGTTCAGTTTGTCTCGGTGACGGATAATGGAAGGAAGGGCAGGCAACTGGTCGACTTCATTTAAATAAACAAATAAAAAATAAGATAAACTCTCAGGAATAGATAAATAATAACAAAAAAATTGTAAAGTGGAGAAAGCGAGAGCGCGCGAATGCACTCAAGCAAACACAAACAGTACAGCACGATGCGTATTTTTTTTTTAAATTGACAAAATAAATCAAAAGTAAATAAAAATAAAATAAGTGGAAAAGGCGAGAGTGCGCGAGCACACAGGAGGAAAGACAAGCAGCGCAGCTTGATGCGTAGTAAAAAAAATAATAAATAGACAACTGGTCGACCTCATTAGAAATAAAAACCCAAAAGATTAGATAGACAAACAAACA
Source organism: Perognathus longimembris pacificus (assembly GCF_023159225.1). Taxonomy (NCBI): domain Eukaryota; kingdom Metazoa; phylum Chordata; class Mammalia; order Rodentia; family Heteromyidae; genus Perognathus; species Perognathus longimembris. The sequence goes on along the minus strand of NW_025957878.1, from coordinate 31,937 downwards.
AACACATAAATGTGGAGAGAAGGGCAGTGCGCGCAGGAGCAAAGGTAAACAGCAGACAGACCTGAATCCTTATCTTTACAAGGTCGACCTCAGAACTTTGTTCAGTTTGTCTCGGTGACGGATAATGGAAGGAAGGGCAGGCAACTGGTCGACTTCATTTAAATAAACAAATAAAAAATAAGATAAACTCTCAGGAATAGATAAATAATAACAAAAAAATTGTAAAGTGGAGAAAGCGAGAGCGCGCGAATGCACTCAAGCAAACACAAACAGCACAGCACGATGCGTATTTTTTTTTTAAATTGACAAAATAAATCAAAAATAAATCAAAAATAAAAATAAGTGGAAAAGGCGAGAGTGCGCGAGCACACAGGAGCAAAGACAAGCAGCGCAGCTTGATGCGTAGTAAAAAAAATAATAAATAGACAACTGGTCGACCTCATTAGAAATAAAAACCCAAAAGATTAGATAGACAAACAAACAAACACATAAATGTGGAGAGAAGGGCAGTGCGGCAGGAGCAAAGGTAAACAGCAGACAGACCTGAATCCTTATCTTTACAAGGTCGACCTCAGAACTTTGTTCAGTTTGTCTCGGTGACGGATAATGGAAGGAAGGGCAGGCAACTGGTCGACTTCATTTAAATAAACAAATAAAAAATAAGATAAACTCTCAGGAATAGATAAATAATAACAAAATAATTGTAAAGTGGAGAAAGCGAGAGCGCGCGAATGCACTCAAGCAAACACAAACAGCACAGCACGATGCGTATTTTTTTTTAAATTGACAAAATAAATCAAAAATAAATCAAAAATAAAAATAAGTGGAAAAGGCGAGAGTGCGCGAGCACACAGGAGCAAAGACAAGCAGCGCAGCTTGATGCGTAGTAAAAAAAATAATAAATAGACAACTGGTCGACCTCATTAGAAATAAAAACCCAACAGATTAGATAGACAAACAAACAAACACATAAATGTGGAGAGAAGGGCAGTGCCCGCAGGAGCAAAGGTAAACAGCAGACAGACCTGAATCCTTATCTTTACAAGGTCGACCTCAGAACTTTGTTCAGTTTGTCTCGGTGACGGATAATGGAAGGAAGGGCAGGCAACTGGTCGACTTCATTTAAATAAACAAATAAAAAATAAGATAAACTCTCAGGAATAGATAAATAATAACAAAAAAAATTGTAAAGTGGAGAAAGCGAGAGCGCGCGAATGCACTCAAGCAAACACAAACAGCACAGCACGATGCGTATTTTTTTTAAAATTGATCAAAAATAAATCAAAAATAAAAATAAGTGGAAAAGGCGAGAGTGCGCCAGCACACAGGAGCAAAGACAAACAGCGCAGCTTGATGCGTAGTAAAAAAAATAATAAATAGACAACTGGTCGACCTCATTAGAAATAAATACCCAACAGATTAGATAGACAAACAAACAAACACATAAATGTGGAGAGAAGGGCAGTGCGCGCAGGAGCAAAGGTAAACAGCAGACAGACCTGAATCCTTATCTTTACAAGGTCGACCTCAGAACTTTGTTCAGTTTGTCTCGGTGACGGATAATGGAAGGAAGGGCAGGCAACTGGTCGACTTCATTTAAATAAACAAATAAAAAATAAGATAAACACTCAGGAATAGATAAATAATAACAAAAAAATTGTAAAGTGGAGAAAGCGAGAGCGCGCGAATGCACTCAAGCAAACACAAACAGCACAGCACGATCCGTATTTTTTTTTAAATTGACAAAATAAATCAAAAATAAATCAAAAATAAAAATAAGTGGAAAAGGCGAGAGTGCGCGAGCACACAGGAGCAAAGACATGCAGCGCAGCTTGATGCGTAGTAAAAAAAATAATAAATAGACAACTGGTCGACCTCATTAGAAATAAAAACCCAAAAGATTTGATAGACAAACAAACAAACACATAAACGTGGAGAGAAAGGCAGTTCCGCAGGAGCAAAGGTAAACAGCAGACAGACCTGAATACTTATCTTTACAAGGTCGATCTCAGTACTTTGTTCAGTTTGTCTCGGTGACGGATAATGGAAAGAAGGGCAGGCAACTGGTCGACTTCATTTAAATAAACAAATAAAAATAAGATAAACTCTCAGGAATAGATAAATAATAACAAAAAATTGTAAAGTGGAGAAAGCGAGAGCGCGCGAATGCACTCAAGCAAACACAAACAGCACAGCACGATGCGTATTTTTTTTTAAATTGACAAAATAAATCAAAAATAAATCAAAAATAAAAATAAGTGGAAAAGGCGAGAGTGCGCCAGCACACAGGAGGAAAGACAAGCAGCGCAGCTTGATGCGTAGTAAAAAAAATAATAAATAGACAACTGGTCTACCTCATTAGAAATAAATACCCAACAGATTAGATATACAAACAAACAAACACATAAATGTGGAGAGAATGCAGTGCGCGCAGGAGCAAAGGTAAACAGCAGACAGACCTGAATCCTTATCTTTACAAGGTCGACCTCAGAACTTTGTTCAGTTTGTCTCGGTGACGGATAATGGAAGGAAGGGCAGGCAACTGGTCGACTTCATTTAAATAAACAAATAAAAAATAAGATAAACTCTCAGGAATAGATAAATAATAACAAAAAAATTGTAAAGTGGAGAAAGCGAGAGCGCGCGAATGCACTCAAGCAAACACAAACAGCACAGCACGATGCGTATTTTTTTTTTAAATTGACAAAATAAATCAAAAGTAAATAAAAATAAAAATAAGTGGAAAAGGCGAGAGTGCGCGAGCACACAGGAGCAAAGACAAGCAGCGCAGCTTGATGCGTAGTAAAAAAAATAATAAATAGACAACTGGTCGACCTCATTAGAAATAAAAACCCAAAAGATTAGATAGACAAACAAACAAACACATAAATGTGGAGAGAAGGGCAGTGCGCGCAGGAGCAAAGGTAAACAGCAGACAGACCTGAATCCTTATCTTTACAAGGTCGACCTCAGAACTTTGTTCAGTTTGTCTCGGTGACGGATAATGGAAGGAAGGGCAGGCAACTGGTCGACTTCATTTAAATAAACAAATAAAAAATAAGATAAACTCTCAGGAATAGATAAATAATAACAAAAAATTGTAAAGTGGAGAAAGCGAGAGCGCGCGAATGCACTCAAGCAAACACAAACAGCACAGCACGATGCGTATTTTTTTTTAAAATTGACAAAATAAATCAAAAATAAATCAAAAATAAAAATAAGTGGAAAAGGCGAGAGTGCGCGAGCACACAGGAGCAAAGACAAGCAGCGCAGCTTGATGCGTAGTAAAAAAAATAATAAATAGACAACTGGTCGACCTCATTAGAAATAAAAACCCAAAAGATTAGATAGACAAACAAACAAACACATAAATGTGGAGAGAAGGGCAGTGCGGGCAGGAGCAAAGGTAAACAGCAGACAGACCTGAATCCTTATCTTTACAAGGTCGACCTCAGAACTTTGTTCAGTTTGTCTCGGTGACGGATAATGGAAGGAAGGGCAGGCAACTGGTCGACTTCATTTAAATAAACAAATAAAAAATAAGATAAACTCTCAGGAATAGATAAATAATAACAAAAAATTGTAAAGTGGAGAAAGCGAGAGCGCGCGAATGCACTCAAGCAAACACAAACAGCACAGCACGATGCGTATTTTTTTTTAAATTGACAAAATAAATCAAAAATAAATCAAAAATAAAAATAAGTGGAAAAGGCGAGAGTGCGCAGCACACAGGAGCAAAGACAAGCAGCGCAGCTTGATGCGTAGTAAAAAAAATAATAAATAGACAACTGGTCGACCTCATTAGAAATAAAAACCCAAAAGATTAGATAGACAAACAAACAAACACATAAATGTGGAGAGAAGGGCAGTGCGCGCAGGAGCAAAGGTAAACAGCAGACAGACCTGAATCCTTATCTTTACAAGGTCGACCTCAGAACTTTGTTCAGTTTGTCTCGGTGACGGATAATGGAAGGAAGGGCAGGCAACTGGTCGACTTCATTTAAATAAACAAATAAAAAATAAGATAAACTCTCAGGAATAGATAAATAATAACAAAAAAATTGTAAAGTGGAGAAAGCGAGAGCGCGCGAATGCACTCAAGCAAACACAAACAGCACAGCACGATGCGTATTTTTTTTTAAATTGACAAAATAAATCAAAAATAAATCAAAAATAAAAATAAGTGGAAAAGGCGAGAGTGCGCGAGCACACAGGAGCAAAGACAAGCAGCGCAGCTTGATGCGTAGTAAAAAAAATAATAAATAGACAACTGGTCGACCTCATTAGAAATAAAAACCCAAAAGATTAGATAGACAAACAAACAAACACATAAATGTGGAGAGAAGGGCAGTGCGCGCAGGAGCAAAGGTAAACAGCAGACAGACCTGAATCCTTATCTTTACAAGGTCGACCTCAGAACTTTGTTCAGTTTGTCTCGGTGACGGATAATGGAAGGAAGGGCAGGCAACTGGTCGACTTCATTTAAATAAACAAATAAAAAATAAGATAAACTCTCAGGAATAGATAAATAATAACAAAAAAATTGTAAAGTGGAGAAAGCGAGAGCGCGCGAATGCACTCAAGCAAACACAAACAGCACAGCACGATGCGTATTTTTTTTTAAAATTGACAAAATAAATAAAAAATAAATCAAAAATAAAAATAAGTGGAAAAGGCGAGAGTGCGCGAGCACACAGGAGCAAAGACAAGCAGCGCAGCTTGATGCGTAGTAAAAAAAATAATAAATAGACAACTGGTCGACCTCATTAGAAATAAAAACCCAAAGATTAGATAGACAAACAAACAAACACATAAATGTGGAGAGAAGGGCAGTGCGCGCAGGAGCAAAGGTAAACAGCAGACAGACCTGAATCCTTATCTTTACAAGGTCGACCTCAGAACTTTGTTCAGTTTGTCTCGGTGACGGATAATGGAAGGAAGGGCAGGCAACTGGTCGACTTCATTTAAATAAACAAATAAAAAATAAGATAAACTCTCAGGAATAGATAAATAATAACAAAAAAATTGTAAAGTGGAGAAAGCGAGAGCGCGCGAATGCACTCAAGCAAACACAAACAGCACAGCACGATGCGTATTTTTTTAAATTGACAAAATAAATCAAAAATAAATCAAAAATAAAAATAAGTGGAAAAGGCGAGAGTGCGCGAGCACACAGGAGCAAAGACAAGCAGCGCAGCTTGATGCGTAGTAAAAAAAATAATAAATAGACAACTGGTCGACCTCATTAGAAATAAAAACCCAAAAGATTAGATAGACAAACAAACAAACACATAAATGTGGAGAGAAGGGCAGTGCGCGCAGGAGCAAAGGTAAACAGCAGACAGACCTGAATCCTTATCTTTACAAGGTCGACCTCAGAACTTTGTTCAGTTTGTCTCGGTGACGGATAATGGAAGGAAGGGCAGGCAACTGGTCGACTTCATTTAAATAAACAAATAAAAAATAAGATAAACTCTCAGGAATAGATAAATAATAACAAAAAAATTGTAAAGTGGAGAAAGCGAGAGCGCGCGAATGCACTCAAGCAAACACAAACAGCACAGCACGATGCGTATTTTTTTTTAAATTGACAAAATAAATCAAAAATAAATCAAAAATAAAAATAAGTGGAAAAGGCGAGAGTGCGCGAGCACACAGGAGCAAAGACAAGCAGCGCAGCTTGATGCGTAGTAAAAAAAATAATAAATAGACAACTGGTCGACCTCATTAGAAATAAAAACCCAACAGATTAGATAGACAAACAAACAAACACATAAATGTGGAGAGAAGGGCAGTGCGCGCAGGAGCAAAGGTAAACAGCAGACAGACCTGAATCCTTATCTTTACAAGGTCGACCTCAGAACTTTGTTCAGTTTGTCTCGGTGACGGATAATGGAAGGAAGGGCAGGCAACTGGTCGACTTCATTTAAATAAACAAATAAAAAATAAGATAAACTCTCAGGAATAGATAAATAATAACAAAAAAATTGTAAAGTGGAGAAAGCGAGAGCGCGCGAATGCACTCAAGCAAACACAAACAGCACAGCACGATGCGTATTTTTTTTTAAATTGACAAAAATAAATCAAAAATAAAAATAAGTGGAAAAGGCGAGAGTGCGCGAGCACACAGGAGCAAAGACAAGCAGCGCAGCTTGATGCGTAGTAAAAAAAATAATAAATAGACAACTGGTCGACCTCATTAGAAATAAAAACCCAAAAGATTAGATAGACAAACAAACAAACACATAAATGTGGAGAGAAGGGCAGTGCCCGCAGGAGCAAAGGTAAACAGCAGACAGACCTGAATCCTTATCTTTACAAGGTCGACCTCAGAACTTTGTTCAGTTTGTCTCGGTGACGGATAATGGAAGGAAGGGCAGGCAACTGGTCGACTTCATTTAAATAAACAAATAAAAAATAAGATAAACTCTCAGGAATAGATAAATAATAACAAAAAAAATGTAAAGTGGAGAAAGCGAGAGCGCGCGAATGCACTCAAGCAAACACAAACAGCACAGCACGATGCGTATTTTTTTTTAAAATTGACAAAATAAATCAAAAATGAATCAAAAATAAAAATAAGTGGAAAAGGCGAGAGTGCGCGAGCACACAGGAGCAAAGACAAGCAGCGCAGCTTGATGCGTAGTAAAAAAAATAATAAATAGACAACTGGTCGACCTCATTAGAAATAAAAACCCAAAAGATTAGATAGACAAACAAACAAACACATAAATGTGGAGAGAAGGGCAGTGCGCGCAGGAGCAAAGGTAAACAGCAGACAGACCTGAATCCTTATCTTTACAAGGTCGACCTCAGAACTTTGTTCAGTTTGTCTCGGTGACGGATAATGGAAGGAAGGGCAGGCAACTGGTCGACTTCATTTAAATAAACAAATAAAAAATAAGATAAACTCTCAGGAATAGATAAATAATAACAAAAAAATTGTAAAGTGGAGAAAGCGAGAGCGCGCGAATGCACTCAAGCAAACACAAACAGCACAGCACGATGCGTATTTTTTTTTAAATTGACAAAATAAATCAAAAATAAATCAAAAATAAAAATAAGAGGAAAAGGCGAGAGTGCGCGAGCACACAGGAGCAAAGACAAGCAGCGCAGCTTGATGCGTAGTAAAAAAAATAATAAATAGACAACTGGTCGACCTCATTAGAAATAAAAACCCAAAAGATTAGATAGACAAACAAACAAACACATAAATGTGGAGAAAAGGGCAGTGCGCGCAGGAGCAAAGGTAAACAGCAGACAGACCTGAATCCTTATCTTTACAAGGTCGACTCAGAACTTTGTTCAGTTTGTCTCGGTGACGGATAATGGAAGGAAGGGCAGGCAACTGGTCGACTTCATTTAAATAAACAAATAAAAAATAAGATAAACTCTCAGGAATAGATAAATAATAACAAAAAATTGTAAAGTGGAGAAAGCGAGAGCGCGCGAATGCACTCAAGCAAACACAAACAGCACAGCACGATGCGTATTTTTTTTTAAATTGACAAAATAAATCAAAAATAAAAATAAGTGGAAAAGGCGAGAGTGCGCGAGCACACAGGAGCAAAGACAAGCAGCGCAGCTTGATGCGTAGTAAAAAAAATAATAAATAGACAACTGGTCGACCTCATTAGAAATAAAAACCAAAAGATTAGATAGACAAACAAACAAACACATAAATGTGGAGAGAAGGGCAGTGCGCGCAGGAGCAAAGGTAAACAGCAGACAGACCTGAATCCTTATCTTTACAAGGTCGACCTCAGAACTTTGTTCAGTTTGTCTCGGTGACGGATAATGGAAGGAAGGGCAGGCAACTGGTCGACTTCATTTAAATAAACAAATAAAAAATAAGATAAACTCTCAGGAATAGATAAATAATAACAAAAAAATTGTAAAGTGGAGAAAGCGAGAGCGCGCGAATGCACTCAAGCAAACACAAACAGCACAGCACGATGCGTATTTTTTTAAAATTGACAAAATAAATCAAAAATAAATCAAAAATAAAAATAAGTGGAAAAGGCGAGAGTGCGCGAGCACACAGGAGCAAAGACAAGCAGCGCAGCTTGATGCGTAGTAAAAAAAATAATAAATAGACAACTGGTCGACCTCATTAGAAATAAAAACCCAAAAGATTAGATAGACAAACAAACAAACACATAAATGTGGAGAGAAGGGCAGTGCGCGCAGGAGCAAAGGTAAACAGCAGACAGACCTGAATCCTTATCTTTACAAGGTCGACCTCAGAACTTTGTTCAGTTTGTCTCGGTGACGGATAATGGAAGGAAGGGCAGGCAACTGGTCGACTTCATTTAAATAAACAAATAAAAAATAAGATAAACTCTCAGGAATAGATAAATAATAACAAAAAAAATGTAAAGTGGAGAAAGCGAGAGCGCGCGAGTGCACTCAAGCAAACACAAACAGCACAGCACGATGCGTATTTTTTTTTAATTGACAAAATAAATCAAAAATAAATCAAAAATAAAAATAAGTGGAAAATGCGAGAGTGCGCCAGCACACAGGAGCAAAGACAAACAGCGCAGCTTGATGCGTAGTAAAAAAAATAATAAATAGACAACTGGTCGACCTCATTAGAAATAAATACCCAACAGATTAGATAGACAAACAAACAAACATATAAATGTGGAGAGAAGTGCAGTGCGCGCAGGAGCAAAGGTAAACAGCAGACAGACCTGAATCCTTATCTTTACAAGGTCGACCTCAGAACTTTGTTCAGTTTGTCTCGGTGACGGATAATGGAAGGAAGGGCAGGCAACTGGTCGACTTCATTTAAATAAACAAATAAAAAATAAGATAAACACTCAGGAATAGATAAATAATAACAAAAAAATTGTAAAGTGGAGAAAGCGAGAGCGCGCTAATGCACTCAAGCAAACACAAACAGCACAGCACGATCCGTATTTTTTTTTAAAATTGACAAAATAAATCAAAAATAAATCAAAAATAAAAATAAGTGGAAAAGGCGAGAGTGCGCGAGCACACAGGAGCAAAGACATGCAGCGCAGCTTGATGCGTAGTAAAAAAAATAATAAATAGACAACTGGTCGACCTCATTAGAAATACAAACCCAAAAGATTAGATAGACAAACAAACACACACATGAATGTGGAGAAAAGGGCAGTGCGGGCAGGAGCAAAGGTAAACAGCAGACAGACCTGAATCCTTATCTTTACAAGGTCGACCTCAGAACTTTGTTCAGTTTGTCTCGGTGACGGATAATGGAAGGAAGGGCAGGCAACCGGTCGGCTTCATTTAAATAATCAAATAAAAAATTAGATAAACTCTCAGGAATAGATAAATAATAACAAAAAATTGTAAAGTGGAGAAAGCGAGAGCGCGCGAATGCACTCAAGCAAACACAAACAGTACAGCACGATGCGTATTTTTTTTTAAAATTGACAAAATAAATCAAAAGTAAATAAAAATAAAAATAAGTGGAAAAGGCGAGAGTGCGCGAGCACACAGGAGCAAAGACAAACAGCGCAGCTTGATGCGTAGTAAAAAAAATAATAAATAGACAACTGGTCGACCTCATTAGAAATAAAAACCCAAAAGATTAGATAGACAAACAAACAAACATAAATGTGGAGAGAAGGGCAGTGCGCGCAGGAGCAAAAGTAAACAGCAGACAGACCTGAATCCTTATCTTTACAAGGTCGACCTCAGAACTTTGTTCAGTTTGTCTCTGTGACGGATAATGGAAAGAAGTGCAGGCAACTGGTCGACTTCATTTAAATAAACAAATAAAAAATAAGTTAAACTCTCAGGAATAGATAAATAATAACAAAAAAATTGTAAAGTGGAGAAAGCGAGAGCGCGCGAATGCACTCAAGCAAACACAAACAGCACAGCACGATGCGTTTTTTTTTAAAAAATTGACAAAATAAATCAAAAATAAATCAAAAATAAAAATAAGTGGAAAAGGCGAGAGTGCGCGAGCACACAGGAGCAAGGACAAGCAGCGCAGCTTGATGCGTAGTAAAAAAAAATAATAAATAGACAACTGGTCGACCTCATTAGAAATAAAAACCCAAAAGATTAGATAGACAAACAAACAAACACATAAATGTGGAGAGAAGGGCAGTGCGCCCAGGAGCAAAGGTAAACAGCAGACAGACCTGAATCCTTATCTTTACAAGGTCGACCTCAGAACTTTGTTCAGTTTGTCTCGGTGACGGATAATGGAAGGAAGGGCAGGCAACCGGTCGGCTTCATTTAAATAAACAAATAAAAAATAAGATAAACTCTCAGGAATAGATAAATAATAACAAAAAAATTGTAAAGTGGAGAAAGCGAGAGCGCGCGAATGCACTCAAGCAAACACAAACAGCACAGCACGATGCGTATTTTTTTTTAAATTGACAAAATAAATCAAAAATAAAAATAAGTGGAAAAGGCGAGAGTGCGCGAGCACACAGGAGCAAAGACAAGCAGCGCAGCTTGATGCGTAGTAAAAAAAATAATAAATAGACAACTGGTCGACCTCATTAGAAATAAAAACCAAACAGATTAGATAGACAAACCAACAAACACATAAATGTGGAGAGAAGGGCAGTGCACGCAGGAGCAAAGGTAAACAGCAGACAGACCTGAATCCTTATCTTTACAAGGTCGACCTCAGAACTTTGTTCAGTTTGTCTCGGTGACGGATAATGGAAGGAAGGGCAGGCAACTGGTCGACTTCATTTAAATAAACAATTAAAAAATAAGATAAACTCTCAGGAATAGATAAATAATAACAAAAAAAATGTAAAGTGGAGAAAGCGAGAGCGCGCGAATGCACTCAAGCAAACACAAACAGCACAGCACGATTCCTATTTTTTTTAAAATTGACAAAATAAATAAAAATGAATCAAAAATAAAAATAAGTGGAAAAGGCGAGAGTGCGCGAGCACACAGGATCAAAGACAAGCAGCGCAGCTTGATGCGTAGTAAAAAAAATAATAAATAGACAACTGGTGGACCTCACTAGAAATAAAAACCCAAAAGATTAGATAGACAAACAAACAAACACATAAATGTGGAGAGAAGGGCAGTGCGCGCAGGAGCAAAGGGAAACAGCAGACAGACCTGAATCCTTATCTTTACAAGGTCGACCTCAGAACTTTGTTCAGTTTGTCTCGGTGACGGATAATGGAAGGAAGGGCAGGCAACTGGTCGACTTCATTTAAATAAACAAATAAAAAATAAGATAAACTCTCAGGAATAGATAAATAATAACAAAAAAATTGTAAAGTGGAGAAAGCGAGAGCGCGCGAATGCACTCAAGCAAACACAAACAGCACAGCACGATGCGTATTTTTTTTAAATTGACAAAATAAATAAAAAATAAATCAAAAATAAAAATAAGAGGAAAAGGCGAGAGTGCGCAGCACACAGGAGCAAAGACAAGCAGCGCAGCTTGATGCGTAGTAAAAAAAATAATAAATAGACAACTGGTCGACCTCATTAGAAATACAAACCCAAAAGATTAGATAGACAAACAAACACACACATGAATGTGGAGAAAAGGGCAGTGCGGGCAGGAGCAAAGGTAAACAGCAGACAGACCTGAATCCTTATCTTTACAAGGTCGACCTCAGAACTTTGTTCAGTTTGTCTCGGTGACGGATAATGGAAGGAAGGGCAGGCAACTGGTCGACTTCATTTAAATAAACAAATAAAAAATAAGATAAACTCTCAGGAATAGATAAATAATAACAAAAAAATTGTAAAGTGGAGAAAGCGAGAGCGCGCGAATGCACTCAAGCAAACACAAACAGCACAGCACGATGCGTATTTTTTTTTAAAATTGACAAAATAAATCAAAAATAAAAATAAGTGGAAAAGGCGAGAGTGCGCGAGCACACAGGAGCAAAGACATGCAGCGCAGCTTGATGCGTAGTAAAAAAAATAATAAATACACAACTGGTCGACCTCATTAGAAATAAAAACCTAAAAGATTAGATAGACAAACAAACAAACACATAAATGTGGAGAGAAGGGCAGTGCGCGCAGGAGCAAAGGTAAACAGCAGACAGACCTGAATCCTTATCTTTACAAGGTCGACCTCAGAACTTTGTTCAGTTTGTCTCGGTGACGGATAATGGAAGGAAGGGCAGGCAACCGGTCGGCTTCATTTAAATAATCAAATAAAAAATTAGATAAACTCTCAGGAATAGATAAATAATAACAAAAAAATTGTAAAGTGGAGAAAGCGAGAGCGCGCGAATGCACTCAATCAAACACAAACAGCACAGCACGATGCGTATTTTTTTAAAATTGACAAAATAAATCAAAAATAATTCAAAAATAAAAATAAGTGGAAAAGGCGAGAGTGCGCGAGCTCACAGGACCAAAGACAAGCAGCGCAGCTTGATGCGTAGTAAAAAAAATAATAAATAGACAACTGGTCGACCTCATTAGAAATAAAATCCCAAAAGATTAGATAGACAAACAAACAAACACATAAATGTGGAGAGAAGGGCAGTGCGCGCAGGAGCAAAGGTAAACAGCAGACAGACCTGAATCCTTATCTTTACAAGGTCGACCTCAGAACTTTGTTCAGTTTGTCTCGGTGACGGATAATGGAAGGAAGGGCAGGCAACTGGTCGACTTCATTTAAATAAACAAATAAAAAATAAGATAAACTCTCAGGAATAGATAAATAATAACAAAAAATTGTAAAGTGGAGAAAGCGAGAGCGCGCGAATGCACTCAAGCAAACACAAACAGTACAGCACGATGCGTATTTTTTTTAAAATTGACAAAATAAATCAAAAGTAAATAAAAATAAAAATAAGTGGAAAAGGCGAGAGTGCGCGAGCACACAGGAGCAAAGACAAACAGCGCAGCTTGATGCGTAGTAAAAAAAATAATAAATAGACAACTGGTCGACCTCATTAGAAATAAAAACCCAAAAGATTAGATAGACAAACAAACAAACATAAATGTGGAGAGAAGGGCAGTGCGCGCAGGAGCAAAAGTAAACAGCAGACAGACCTGAATCCTTATCTTTACAAGGTCGACCTCAGAACTTTGTTCAGTTTGTCTCTGTGACGGATAATGGAAAGAAGTGCAGGCAACTGGTCGACTTCATTTAAATAAACAAATAAAAAATAAGTTAAACTCTCAGGAATAGATAAATAATAACAAAAAAATTGTAAAGTGGAGAAAGCGAGAGCGCGCGAATGCACTCAAGCAAACACAAACAGCACAGCACGATGCTTATTTTTTTAAAAAATTGACAAAATAAATCAAAAATAAATCAAAAATAAAAATAAGTGGAAAAGGCGAGAGTGCGCGAGCACACAGGAGCAAGGACAAGCAGCGCAGCTTGATGGGTAGTAAAAAAAAATAATAAATAGACAACTGGTCGACCTCATTAGAAATAAAAACCCAAAAGATTAGATAGACAAACAAACAAACACATAAATGTGGAGAGAAGGGCAGTGCGCCCAGGAGCAAAGGTAAACAGCAGACAGACCTGAATCCTTATCTTTACAAGGTCGACCTCAGAACTTTGTTCAGTTTGTCTCGGTGACGGATAATGGAAGGAAGGGCAGGCAACTGGTCGACTTCATTTAAATAAACAAATAAAAAATAAGATAAACTCTCAGGAATAGATAAATAATAACAAAAAAAATGTAAAGTGCAGAAAGCGAGAGCGCGCGAATGCACTCAAGCAAACACAAACAGCACAGCACGATGCGTATTTTTTTTTAATTGACAAAATAAATCAAAAATAAATCAAAAATAAAAATAAGTGGAAAATGCGAGAGTGCGCCAGCACACAGGAGCAAAGACAAACAGCGCAGCTTGATGCGTAGTAAAAAAAATAATAAATAGACAACTGGTCGACCTCATTAGAAATAAATACCCAACAGATTAGATAGACAAACAAACAAACATATAAATGTGGAGAGAAGTGCAGTGCGCGCAGGAGCAAAGGTAAACAGCAGACAGACCTGAATCCTTATCTTTACAAGGTCGACCTCAGAACTTTGTTCAGTTTGTCTCGGTGACGGATAATGGAAGGAAGGGCAGGCAACTGGTCGACTTCATTTAAATAAACAAATAAAAAATAAGATAAACACTCAGGAATAGATAAATAATAACAAAAAAATTGTAAAGTGGAGAAAGCGAGAGCGCGCTAATGCACTCAAGCAAACACAAACAGCACAGCACGATCCGTATTTTTTTTTTAAATTGACAAAATAAATCAAAAATAAATCAAAAATAAAAATAAGTGGAAAAGGCGAGAGTGCGCGAGCACACAGGAGCAAAGACATGCAGCGCAGCTTGATGCGTAGTAAAAAAAATAATAAATAGACAACTGGTCGACCTCATTAGAAATACAAACCCAAAAGATTAGATAGACAAACAAACACACACATGAATGTGGAGAAAAGGGCAGTGCGGGCAGGAGCAAAGGTAAACAGCAGACAGACCTGAATCCTTATCTTTACAAGGTCGACCTCAGAACTTTGTTCAGTTTGTCTCGGTGACGGATAATGGAAGGAAGGGCAGGCAACTGGTCGACTTCATTTAAATAAACAAATAAAAAATAAGATAAACTCTCAGGAATAGATAAATAATAACAAAAAAATTGTAAAGTGGAGAAAGCGAGAGCGCGCGAATGCACTCAAGCAAACACAAACAGCACAGCACGATTCCTATTTTTTTTAAAATTGACAAAATAAATCAAAAATGAATCAAAAATAAAAATAAGTGGAAAAGGCGAGAGTGCGCGAGCACACAGGATCAAAGACAAGCAGCGCAGCTTGATGCGTAGTAAAAAAAATAATAAATAGACAACTGGTGGACCTCATTAGAAATAAAAACCCAAAAGATTAGATAGACAAACAAACAAACACATAAATGTGGAGAGAAGGGCAGTGCGCGCAGGAGCAAAGGTAAACAGCAGACAGACCTGAATCCTTATCTTTACAAGGTCGACCTCAGAACTTTGTTCAGTTTGTCTCGGTGACGGATAATGGAAGGAAGGGCAGGCAACTGGTCGACTTCATTTAAATAAACAAATAAAAAATAAGATAAACTCTCAGGAATAGATAAATAATAACAAAAAAATTGTAAAGTGGAGAAAGCGAGAGCGCGCGAATGCACTCAAGCAAACACAAACAGCACAGCACGATGCGTATTTTTTTTTAAATTGACAAAATAAATAAAAAATAAATCAAAAATAAAAATAAGAGGAAAAGGCGAGAGTGCGCAGCACACAGGAGCAAAGACAAGCAGCGCAGCTTGATGCGTAGTAAAAAAAATAATAAATAGACAACTGGTCGACCTCATTAGAAATAAAAACCCAAAAGATTAGATAGACAAAAAAACAAACACATAAATTTGGAGAGAAGGGCAGTGCGGGCAGGAGCAAAGGTAAACAGCAGACAGACCTGAATCCTTATCTTTACAAGGTCGACCTCAGAACTTTGTTCAGTTTGTCTCGGTGACGGATAATGGAAGGAAGGGCAGGCAACTGGTCGACTTCATTTAAATAAACAAATAAAAAATAAGATAAACTCTCAGGAATAGATAAATAATAACAAAAAATTGTAAAGTGGAGAAAGCGAGAGCGCGCGAATGCGCTCAAGCAAACAGAAACAGCACAGCACGATGCCTATTTTTTTTTAAATTGACAAAATGAATCAAAAATAAATCAAAAATAAAAATAAGAGGAAAAGGCCAGAGTGCGCGAGCACACAGGAGCAAAGACAAGCAGCGCAGCTTGATGCGTAGTAAAAAAAATAATAAATAGACAACTGGTGGACCTCATTAGAAATAAAAACCCAAAAGATTAGATAGACAAACAAACAAACACATAAATGTGGAGAGAAGGGCAGTGCGCGCAGGAGCAAAGGGAAACAGCAGACAGACCTGAATCCTTATCTTTACAAGGTCGACCTCAGAACTTTGTTCAGTTTGTCTCGGTGACGGATAATGGAAGGAAGGGCAGGCAACTGGTCGACTTCATTTAAATAAACAAATAAAAAATAAGATACACTCTCAGGAATAGATAAATAATAACAAAAAAATTGTAAAGTGGAGAAAGCGAGAGCGCGCGAATGCACTCAAGCAAACACAAACAGCACAGCACGATGCGTATTTTTTTTTAAATTGACAAAATAAATAAAAAATAAATCAAAAATAAAAATAAGAGGAAAAGGCGAGAGTGCGCAGCACACAGGAGCAAAGACAAGCAGCGCAGCTTGATGCGTAGTAAAAAAAATAATAAATAGACAACTGGTCGACCTCATTAGAAATACAAACCCAAAAGATTAGATAGACAAACAAACACACACATGAATGTGGAGAAAAGGGCAGTGCGGGCAGGAGCAAAGGTAAACAGCAGACAGACCTGAATCCTTATCTTTACAAGGTCGACCTCAGAACTTTGTTCAGTTTGTCTCGGTGACGGATAATGGAAGGAAGGGCAGGCAACTGGTCGACTTCATTTAAATAAACAAATAAAAAATAAGATAAACTCTCAGGAATAGATAAATAATAACAAAAAAATTGTAAAGTGGAGAAAGCGAGAGCGCGCGAATGCACTCAAGCAAAATCAAACAGCACAGCACGATGCGTATTTTTTTTTAAAATTGACAAAATAAATCAAAAATAAAAATAAGTGGAAAAGGCGAGAGTGCGCGAGCACACAGGAGCAAAGACATGCAGCGCAGCTTGATGCGTAGTAAAAAAAATAATAAATACACAACTGGTCGACCTCATTAGAAATAAAAACCTAAAAGATTAGATAGACAAACAAACAAACACATAAATGTGGAGAGAAGGGCAGTGCGCGCAGGAGCAAAGGTAAACAGCAGACAGACCTGAATCCTTATCTTTACAAGGTCGACCTCAGAACTTTGTTCAGTTTGTCTCGGTGACGGATAATGGAAGGAAGGGCAGGCAACCGGTCGGCTTCATTTAAATAATCAAATAAAAAATTAGATAAACTCTCAGGAATAGATAAATAATAACAAAAAAATTGTAAAGTGGAGAAAGCGAGAGCGCGCGAATGCACTCAATCAAACACAAACAGCACAGCACGATGCGTATTTTTTTAAAATTGACAAAATAAATCAAAAATAATTCAAAAATAAAAATAAGTGGAAAAGGCGAGAGTGCGCGAGCTCACAGGACCAAAGACAAGCAGCGCAGCTTGATGCGTAGTAAAAAAAATAATAAATAGACAACTGGTCGACCTCATTAGAAATAAAATCCCAAAAGATTAGATAGACAAACAAACAAACACATAAATGTGGAGAGAAGGGCAGTGCGCGCAGGAGCAAAGGTAAACAGCAGACAGACCTGAATCCTTATCTTTACAAGGTCGACCTCAGAACTTTGTTCAGTTTGTCTCGGTGACGGATAATGGAAGGAAGGGCAGGCAACTGGTCGACTTCATTTAAATAAACAAATAAAAAATAAGATAAACTCTCAGGAATAGATAAATAATAACAAAAAATTGTAAAGTGGAGAAAGCGAGAGCGCGCGAATGCACTCAAGCAAACACAAACAGTACAGCACGATGCGTATTTTTTTTTAAAATTGACAAAATAAATCAAAAGTAAATAAAAATAAAAATAAGTGGAAAAGGCGAGAGTGCGCGAGGACACAGGAGCAAAGACAAACAGCGCAGCTTGATGCGTAGTAAAAAAAATAATAAATAGACAACTGGTCGACCTCATTAGAAATAAAAACCCAAAAGATTAGATAGACAAACAAACAAACATAAATGTGGAGAGAAGGGCAGTGCGCGCAGGAGCAAAAGTAAACAGCAGACAGACCTGAATCCTTATCTTTACAAGGTCGACCTCAGAACTTTGTTCAGTTTGTCTCTGTGACGGATAATGGAAAGAAGTGCAGGCAACTGGTCGACTTCATTTAAATAAACAAATAAAAAATAAGTTAAACTCTCAGGAATAGATAAATAATAACAAAAAAATTGTAAAGTGGAGAAAGCGAGAGCGCGCGAATGCACTCAAGCAAACACAAACAGCACAGCACGATGCGTATTTTTTTAAAAAATTGACAAAATAAATCAAAAATAAATCAAAAATAAAAATAAGTGGAAAAGGCGAGAGTGCGCGAGCACACAGGAGCAAGGACAAGCAGCGCAGCTTGATGCGTAGTAAAAAAAAATAATAAATAGACAACTGGTCGACCTCATTAGAAATAAAAACCCAAAAGATTAGATAGACAAACAAACAAACACATAAATGTGGAGAGAAGGGCAGTGCGCCCAGGAGCAAAGGTAAACAGCAGACAGACCTGAATCCTTATCTTTACAAGGTCGACCTCAGAACTTTGTTCAGTTTGTCTCGGTGACGGATAATGGAAGGAAGGGCAGGCAACTGGTCGACTTCATTTAAATAAACAAATAAAAAATAAGATAAACTCTCAGGAATAGATAAATAATAACAAAAAAAATGTAAAGTGGAGAAAGCGAGAGCGCGCGAATGCACTCAAGCAAACACAAACAGCACAGCACGATGCGTATTTTTTTTTAATTGACAAAATAAATCAAAAATAAATCAAAAATAAAAATAAGTGGAAAATGCGAGAGTGCGCCAGCACACAGGAGCAAAGACAAACAGCGCAGCTTGATGCGTAGTAAAAAAAATAATAAATAGACAACTGGTCGACCTCATTAGAAATAAATACCCAACAGATTAGATAGACAAACAAACAAACATATAAATGTGGAGAGAAGTGCAGTGCGCGCAGGAGCAAAGGTAAACAGCAGACAGACCTGAATCCTTATCTTTACAAGGTCGACCTCAGAACTTTGTTCAGTTTGTCTCGGTGACGGATAATGGAAGGAAGGGCAGGCAACTGGTCGACTTCATTTAAATAAACAAATAAAAAATAAGATAAACACTCAGGAATAGATAAATAATAACAAAAAAATTGTAAAGTGGAGAAAGCGAGAGCGCGCTAATGCACTCAAGCAAACACAAACAGCACAGCACGATCCGTATTTTTTTTTAAAATTGACAAAATAAATCAAAAATAAATCAAAAATAAAAATAAGTGGAAAAGGCGAGAGTGCGCGAGCACACAGGAGCAAAGACATGCAGCGCAGCTTGATGCGTAGTAAAAAAAATAATAAATAGACAACTGGTCGACCTCATTAGAAATACAAACCCAAAAGATTAGATAGACAAACAAACACACACATGAATGTGGAGAAAAGGGCAGTGCGGGCAGGAGCAAAGGTAAACAGCAGACAGACCTGAATCCTTATCTTTACAAGGTCGACCTCAGAACTTTGTTCAGTTTGTCTCGGTGACGGATAATGGAAGGAAGGGCAGGCAACTGGTCGACTTCATTTAAATAAACAAATAAAAAATAAGATAAACTCTCAGGAATAGATAAATAATAACAAAAAAATTGTAAAGTGGAGAAAGCGAGAGCGCGCGAATGCACTCAAGCAAACACAAACAGCACAGCACGATGCGTATTTTTTTTTAAAATTGACAAAATAAATCAAAAATAAAAATAAGTGGAAAAGGCGAGAGTGCGCGAGCACACAGGAGCAAAGACATGCAGCGCAGCTTGATGCGTAGTAAAAAAAATAATAAATACACAACTGGTCGACCTCATTAGAAATAAAAACCTAAAAGATTAGATAGACAAACAAACAAACACATAAATGTGGAGAGAAGGGCAGTGCGCGCAGGAGCAAAGGTAAACAGCAGACAGACCTGAATCCTTATCTTTACAAGGTCGACCTCAGAACTTTGTTCAGTTTGTCTCGGTGACGGATAATGGAAGGAAGGGCAGGCAACCGGTCGGCTTCATTTAAATAATCAAATAAAAAATTAGATAAACTCTCAGGAATAGATAAATAATAACAAAAAAATTGGAAAGTGGAGAAAGCGAGAGCGCGCGAATGCACTCAATCAAACACAAACAGCACAGCACGATGCGTATTTTTTTAAAATTGACAAAATAAATCAAAAATAATTCAAAAATAAAAATAAGTGGAAAAGGCGAGAGTGCGCGAGCTCACAGGACCAAAGACAAGCAGCGCAGCTTGATGCGTAGTAAAAAAAATAATAAATAGACAACTGGTCGACCTCATTAGAAATAAAATCCCAAAAGATTAGATAGACAAACAAACAAACACATAAATGTGGAGAGAAGGGCAGTGCGCGCAGGAGCAAAGGTAAACAGCAGACAGACCTGAATCCTTATCTTTACAAGGTCGACCTCAGAACTTTGTTCAGTTTGTCTCGGTGACGGATAATGGAAGGAAGGGCAGGCAACTGGTCGACTTCATTTAAATAAACAAATAAAAAATAAGATAAACTCTCAGGAATAGATAAATAATAACAAAAAATTGTAAAGTGGAGAAAGCGAGAGCGCGCGAATGCACTCAAGCAAACACAAACAGTACAGCACGATGCGTATTTTTTTTTAAAATTGACAAAATAAATCAAAAGTAAATAAAAATAAAAATAAGTGGAAAAGGCGAGAGTGCGCGAGCACACAGGAGCAAAGACAAACAGCGCAGCTTGATGCGTAGTAAAAAAAATAATAAATAGACAACTGGTCGACCTCATTAGAAATAAAAACCCAAAAGATTAGATAGACAAACAAACAAACATAAATGTGGAGAGAAGGGCAGTGCGCGCAGGAGCAAAAGTAAACAGCAGACAGACCTGAATCCTTATCTTTACAAGGTCGACCTCAGAACTTTGTTCAGTTTGTCTCTGTGACGGATAATGGAAAGAAGTGCAGGCAACTGGTCGACTTCATTTAAATAAACAAATAAAAAATAAGTTAAACTCTCAGGAATAGATAAATAATAACAAAAAAATTGTAAAGTGGAGAAAGCGAGAGCGCGCGAATGCACTCAAGCAAACACAAACAGCACAGCACGATGCGTATTTTTTTAAAAAATTGACAAAATAAATCAAAAATAAATCAAAAATAAAAATAAGTGGAAAATGCGAGAGTGCGCCAGCACACAGGAGCAAAGACAAACAGCGCAGCTTGATGCGTAGTAAAAAAAATAATAAATAGACAACTGGTCGACCTCATTAGAAATAAATACCCAACAGATTAGATAGACAAACAAACAAACATATAAATGTGGAGAGAAGTGCAGTGCGCGCAGGAGCAAAGGTAAACAGCAGACAGACCTGAATCCTTATCTTTACAAGGTCGACCTCAGAACTTTGTTCAGTTTGTCTCGGTGACGGATAATGGAAGGAAGGGCAGGCAACTGGTCGACTTCATTTAAATAAACAAATAAAAAATAAGATAAACACTCAGGAATAGATAAATAATAACAAAAAAATTGTAAAGTGGAGAAAGCGAGAGCGCGCTAATGCACTCAAGCAAACACAAACAGCACAGCACGATCCGTATTTTTTTTTAAAATTGACAAAATAAATCAAAAATAAATCAAAAATAAAAATAAGTGGAAAAGGCGAGAGTGCGCGAGCACACAGGAGCAAAGACATGCAGCGCAGCTTGATGCGTAGTAAAAAAAATAATAAATAGACAACTGGTCGACCTCATTAGAAATACAAACCCAAAAGATTAGATAGACAAACAAACACACACATGAATGTGGAGAAAAGGGCAGTGCGGGCAGGAGCAAAGGTAAACAGCAGACAGACCTGAATCCTTATCTTTACAAGGTCGACCTCAGAACTTTGTTCAGTTTGTCTCGGTGACGGATAATGGAAGGAAGGGCAGGCAACTGGTCGACTTCATTTAAATAAACAAATAACAAATAAGATAAACTCTCAGGAATAGATAAATAATAACAAAAAAATTGTAAAGTGGAGAAAGCGAGAGCGCGCGAATGCACTCAAGCAAACACAAACAGCACAGCACGATGCGTATTTTTTTTAAAATTGACAAAATAAATCAAAAATAAAAATAAGTGGAAAAGGCGAGAGTGCGCGAGCACACAGGAGCAAAGACATGCAGCGCAGCTTGATGCGTAGTAAAAAAAATAATAAATACACAACTGGTCGACCTCATTAGAAATAAAAACCTAAAAGATTAGATAGACAAACAAACAAACACATAAATGTGGAGAGAAGGGCAGTGCGCGCAGGAGCAAAGGTAAACAGCAGACAGACCTGAATCCTTATCTTTACAAGGTCGACCTCAGAACTTTGTTCAGTTTGTCTCGGTGACGGATAATGGAAGGAAGGGCAGGCAACCGGTCGGCTTCATTTAAATAATCAAATAAAAAATTAGATAAACTCTCAGGAATAGATAAATAATAACAAAAAAATTGTAAAGTGGAGAAAGCGAGAGCGCGCGAATGCACTCAATCAAACACAAACAGCACAGCACGATGCGTATTTTTTTAAAATTGACAAAATAAATCAAAAATAATTCAAAAATAAAAATAAGTGGAAAAGGCGAGAGTGCGCGAGCTCACAGGACCAAAGACAAGCAGCGCAGCTTGATGCGTAGTAAAAAAAATAATAAATAGACAACTGGTCGACCTCATTAGAAATAAAAATCCCAAAAGATTAGATAGACAAACAAACAAACACATAAATGTGGAGAGAAGGGCAGTGCGCGCAGGAGCAAAGGTAAACAGCAGACAGACCTGAATCCTTATCTTTACAAGGTCGACCTCAGAACTTTGTTCAGTTTGTCTCGGTGACGGATAATGGAAGGAAGGGCAGGCAACTGGTCGACTTCATTTAAATAAACAAATAAAAAATAAGATAAACTCTCAGGAATAGATAAATAATAACAAAAAATTGTAAAGTGGAGAAAGCGAGAGCGCGCGAATGCACTCAAGCAAACACAAACAGTACAGCACGATGCGTATTTTTTTTTAAAATTGACAAAATAAATCAAAAGTAAATAAAAATAAAAATAAGTGGAAAAGGCGAGAGTGCGCGAGCACACAGGAGCAAAGACAACAGCGCAGCATGATGCGTAGTAAAAAAAAATAATAAATAGACAACTGGTCGACCTCATTAGAAATAAAAACCCAAAAGATTAGATAGACAAACAAACAAACATAAATGTGGAGAGAAGGGCAGTGCGCGCAGGAGCAAAAGTAAACAGCAGACAGACCTGAATCCTTATCTTTACAAGGTCGACCTCAGAACTTTGTTCAGTTTGTCTCTGTGACGGATAATGGAAAGAAGTGCAGGCAACTGGTCGACTTCATTTAAATAAACAAATAAAAAATAAGTTAAACTCTCAGGAATAGATAAATAATAACAAAAAAAATTGTAAAGTGGAGAAAGCGAGAGCGCGCGAATGCACTCAAGCAAACACAAACAGCACAGCACGATGCGTATTTTTTTTTAAAAAATTGACAAAATAAATCAAAAATAAATCAAAAATAAAAATAAGTGGAAAAGGCGAGAGTGCGCGAGCACACAGGAGCAAGGACAAGCAGCGCAGCTTGATGCGTAGTAAAAAAAATAATAAATAGACAACTGGTCGACCTCATTAGAAATAAAAACCCAAAAGATTAGATAGACAAACAAACAAACACATAAATGTGGAGAGAAGGGCAGTGCGCCCAGGAGCAAAGGTAAACAGCAGACAGACCTGAATCCTTATCTTTACAAGGTCGACCTCAGAACTTTGTTCAGTTTGTCTCGGTGACGGATAATGGAAGGAAGGGCAGGCAACTGGTCGACTTCATTTAAATAAACAAATAAAAATAAGATAAACTCTCAGGAATAGATAAATAATAACAAAAAAATTGTAAAGTGGAGAAAGCGAGAGCGCGCTAATGCACTCAAGCAAACACAAACAGCACAGCACGATGCGTATTTTTTTTTAAAATTGACAAAATAAATCAAAAATAAATCAAAAATAAAAATAAGTGGAAAAGGCGAGAGTGCGCGAGCACACAGGAGCAAAGACATGCAGCGCAGCTTGATGCGTAGTAAAAAAAATAATAAATAGACAACTGGTCGACCTCATTAGAAATAAAAACCCAAAAGATTAGATAGACAAACAAACAAACACATAAATGTGGAGAGAAGGCAGTGCGCGCAGGAGCAAAGGTAAACAGCAGACAGACCTGAATCCTTATCTTTACAAGGTCGACCTCAGAACTTTGTTCAGTTTGTCTCGGTGAC
This sequence comes from Perognathus longimembris pacificus, assembly GCF_023159225.1. NCBI lineage: Eukaryota > Metazoa > Chordata > Mammalia > Rodentia > Heteromyidae > Perognathus > Perognathus longimembris. The sequence goes on along the minus strand of NW_025957878.1, from coordinate 7,824 downwards.
GGATAATGGAAGGAAGGGCAGGCAACTGGTCGACTTCATTTAAATAAACAAATAAAAAATAAGATAAACTCTCAGGAATAGATAAATAATAACAAAAAATTGTAAAGTGGAGAAAGCGAGAGCGCGCGAATGCACTCAAGCAAACACAAACAGCACAGCACGATGCGTATTTTTTTTTAAATTGACAAAATAAATCAAAAATAAATCAAAAATAAAAATAAGTGGAAAAGGCGAGAGTGCGCCAGCACACAGGAGAAAGACAAGCAGCGCAGCTTGATGCGTAGTAAAAAAAATAATAAATAGACAACTGGTCTACCTCATTAGAAATAAATACGCAACAGATTAGATATACAAACAAACAAACACATAAATGTGGAGAGAAGTGCAGTGCGCGCAGGAGCAAATGTAAACAGCAGACAGACCTGAATCCTTATCTTTACAAGGTCGACCTCAGAACTTTGTTCAGTTTGTCTCGGTGACGGATAATGGAAGGAAGGGCAGGCAACTGGTCGACTTCATTTAAATAAACAAATAAAAAATAAGATAAACACTCAGGAATAGATAAATAATAACAAAAAAATTGTAAAGTGGAGAAAGCGAGAGCGCGCGAATGCACTCAAGCAAACACAAAGAGCACAGCACGATGCGTATTTTTTTTTAAATTGACAAAATAAGTCAAAAATAAAAATAAGTGGAAAAGGCGAGAGTGCGCGAGCACACAGGAGCAAAGACAAGCAGCGCAGCTTGATGCGTAGTAAAAAAAATAATAAAAAGACAACTGGTCGACCTCATTAGAAATAAAAACCCAAAAGATTAGATAGACAAACAAACAAACACATAAATGTGGAGAGAAGGGCAGTGCGCGCAGGAGCAATGTTAAACAGCAGACAGACCTGAATCCTTATCTTGGCAAGGTCGACCTCAGAACTTTGTTCAGTTTGTCTCGGTGACGGATAATGGAAGGAAGGGCAGGCAACTGGTCGACTTCGTTTAAATAAACAAATAAAAAATAAGATAAACTCTCAGGAATAGATAAATAATAACAAAAAAAATGTAAAGTGGAGAAAGCGAGAGCGCGCGAATGCACTCAAGCAAACACAAAGAGCACAGCACGATGCGTATTTTTTTTAAAAATTGACAAAATATATCAAAAATAAATCAAAAATAAAAATGAGTGGAAAAGACGAGAGTGCGCCAGCACACAGGAGCAAAGACAAGCAGCGCAGCTTGATGCGTAGTAAAAAAAATAATAAATAGACAACTGGTCGACCCTCATTAGAAATAAAAACCCAAAAGATTAGATAGACAAACAAACAAACACATAAATGTGGAGAGAAGGGCAGTGCGCGCAGGAGAAAAGGTGAACAGCAGACAGACCTGAATCCTTATCTTTACAAGGTCGACCTCAGAACTTTGTTCAGTTTGTCTCGGTGACGGATAATGGAAGGAAGGGCAGGCAACTGGTCGACTTCATTTAAATAAACAAATAAAAAATAAGATAAACTCTCAGGAATAGATAAATAATAACAAAAAATTGTAAAGTGGAGAAAGCGAGAGCGCGCGAATGCACTCAAGCAAACACAAACAGCACAGCACGATGCGTATTTTTTTTTAAAATTGACAAAATAAATGAAAAATAAATCAAAAATAAAAATAAGTGGAAAAGGCGAGAGTGCGCGAGCTCACAGGAGCAAAGACAAGCAGCGCAGCTTGATGCGTAGTAAAAAAAAATAATAAATAGACATTAGATGCCTAGGAGTGGTATGGCTGGGTCATAGGGTAGGTCTATATTGAGCTTTTGAGAAACCTCCATACTGTTCTCCAAAGTGGTTGTACTAATTTGCACTCCCACCAACAATGGAGAAGGGTTCCTCTTTCCCCACAGCCCCTCCAGCATTTGTTGTTTCCTGAGTTCAAAGTATAGGCCATTCTAACTGGGGTGAGGTGGTATCTCAGGGTTGTTTTTATTTGCATTTCCTTTACTAGCAGGGATGTTGAGCATTTCCTCATGTGTTTCTTTGCCATTTTTATATCTTCTCTTGTGAAGTCTCTCTTTAGCTCTTTTGCCCATTTCCTAATAGGTTTATTGGGCTTTGAGGGGCTTAGTTTTTTGAGTTCTCTGTAGATGACAGATATCAGGCCTTTGTCTGTTGCTGTGCTGGTAAATATCCTTTCCCATATCGTTGGCTGTCTTGCTATTTTGGTGGCTATGACCTTAGCTGTGCAGAAACTTTTTAATTTGTAGTATAGTCCAATTTGTTGAGTCTTTCCCCTATTTGTTGTGCCCCTGGGACTATATTCAGGAAGTTCCTTCCTGTGCCTATAAGTTCTAGTGTCTTTCCTACTCTGTCCTTCAGTAGTTTCAAGGATTCAGGTCTGATATTGAGGTCCTTGATCCATTTTGAGTTGATCTTGGTGCATGGTGATAGGCTTGGGTCTACTTTGAGTTTTCTGCATATGGCTGCCAGTTCTCCCAGCACCAGTAGTTGAAGAGGCTATGTTTATTCCATTGTATGTCTTTAGCTCCTTTGTCGAATATCAGCTGACTGTAAGAGTGTGGTTTTATTTCTGGGTCTTCAATTCTAACCCACTGGTCTTCCGATCTGTTTTTATACCAATACCATGCTGTTTTTGTTATGATGGCCTTGTAGTAGAGCTTGAAGTCTGGTATGGTGATACCTCCTGCACTATTTTTTTTTTGCCTAGAATTGCTTTGGATATTCTAGGTTTTTTTGCTGTTCCATATGAATTTATGGATTGGTTTCTCTATTTCAGTGAAGAATGTGACTGGGATTTTGATAGGTAATGCATTGAATTTCTATAACAATTTGGGCAATATGGCCATTTTCACTATATTGATTCTGCCTACCCATGAGCATGGGAGGTCTTTCCATCTCCTTGTGTCTTCTTTGATTTCCCTTATTAGATTTTTGTAGTTTTCATTGAATAGGTCTGTCACGTCCTTGCTTAAGTTGATCCCTAGGTACTTTATTTTTTTTTTGGCTACTGTAAATGGAATTGTTTCCAATAATTTCCTTTTCTGTTTGTCTATTGCTGGTGTACAGAAAAGCTGCTGACTTTTGTGGATTGATTTTGTATCCTGCTACTTTGCCAAATTGGTTTATTAGGTGTAGGAGTTTGGGTACTGAGTTTTTTGGGTCCTTCAGATATAAGATCATGTCATCTGTGAATAGGGATAACTTGATTTCTTCCTTGCCGATGTGGATCCCTTTGATGTCCTCCTCTTGCTTTGTTGCTATGGCTAGGGATTCCAGCACTATGTTGAACAGAAGTGGGGAGAGTGGGCATCCTTGTCTTGTTCCTGAGTTTAGAGGGAATTATTTAAGTTTCTCTCCATTTAATATGATATTAGCAGTTGGTCTGTTGTATATGGCTTTTATTGTTTTGAGGAATGTTCCATCTATTCCTGTTCTCTCCAAAGCTTTTAATAGGTATGGATGTTGTATTTTGTCAAAGGCTTTTTGGGCATCGACTGAGATAACAATGTAATTCTTAATTTTAGATCTGTTTATGTGGTGAATTATGTTGATTGATTACGGATGTTGAACCATCCTTGTGACTGAGAGATGAAGCCTACTTGGTCATGATGTATGATTTTCTTGATCAGTTTCTGGATCCTGTTAGCTATTATTTTATTGAGGAGCTTTGTGTCTGTGTTCATTAGTGATATTGGTCTGTAGTTCTCTTTTTTTGTTGGGTCTTTGCCTGGTTTGCGAATGAGTATGATATTAGCTTCGTAGAATGAGTTTGGGATTTCTCCCTCTGTTTCGCAGAAGAGTTTGAGGAGTATTGGTATTAGCTCCTCACTAAAGGTTTTGTAGAATTCGTTGGTGAATCCATCTGGACTTGAGCTTTTCCTAGTAGGGAGGTTCTTGATTACCTCCTGTATCTCACCGTAAGTTATTGGTTTATTTAGTTGATTTATTTCTTCTTGGTTCAGTGTTGGGGCAGTTTGTACTTCTGTAAGAATTGATCCATTTCTGTAAAATTATTGTTTTTTGCTGAGTAGAGGTTTTGGAAATAGCTCCTTATGATTGTTTGAATATCGTGTGTACTTGTTGTAATTTTTCCAGTGGAGTCCCTGATTTTACGTATATGAGTCTCTTCTCTTCTTTTTTTTGTGAGTTTTACAAGGGGTCTGTCAATTTTGTTTATTTTCTCAAAGAACCAGCTTTTAGTCTTATTTATTTGTTGAATGGTCTTTCTATTTTCAATCAGATTTATCTCTTCTTTAATCTTTGTGATCTCTCCCCTCCTAGTCATTTTAGATTCTGTCATTTCTTTGTTTCTCCAGTTGTTTTAGTTTCATCGTGAGGGTATTCACCTGCGCTGCTTCCATTCTTCTAATGTGGGTGCTGAGTGCAATGATCTTGCCCCTCAGTACTGCCTTAGCTGTGTCCCATAAGTTTCTTTGTGATGTGTTTTCTTTGTCATTGTGGCTTATGAATTCGTTGATTTCATCTTTAATTTGGTCTGTGGCCCAAGTGTTGGATAGCAGCATGGGGTTTAGCCTCCAAGAGTGTGTATAGTGTCTGTGGTTTCCTTTGTTGTTGAGGGTTACCTTTAATCCACCTGTGATCAGATATAATACATGGGATGACGTCAATACTTTTGTATTTGCTGAGGTTCTTTGTGTGGGCTATGACGTGTCTATTTTGGAATATGATCCATGGGCTGCTGAAAAGAAGGTGTATTGGGTCTCTGTAGGGTGAAAGGTTCTATATAGGTCTGTTAGATCCATTTAGGAAATGGTGTTATTTAGGTCCTCAGCTCCCTTACTAATCCTCTGAGTGTTGGATCTGTCTCTTGGAGAGAGAGGAGTATTAAAGTCACCCACTATGATTGTGTTTGCATCTATCTTGCTCTGTAATTCTGTGAGAATTTGCTTGACAATATGTCGGGCCTCTTTTGTTCGGTGAGTATACATTTATCACCATGATGTCTTGATTCTGGATTTTTCCTTGTATTAATATGTAGTGTCCTTCTTTGTCTTTTTGAGTGGACTTTAAAGAGAGGTCCAGCTTGTCTGAGATCAGAATGGCTACACCTGCCGTTTTGGTGGGTGCATTTGCTTGGTAGATCTTGCTCCATCCTTTCATTCAGAGCCTGTTTTTGTCCCTTGCTGTAAGGTTGGTCTCTTGTAGACAGCAGATGTCAACTTTTTGTTTGTGAATCCATTCTGCCAGTCTGCTCCTCTTAATCGAGGAGTTTAAGCCATTTATATTTAAAGAGATCAAGGATAAGGGTGTTTTTTCCTCCTTCCATTTTCTTGTTGGGCTGTTTTTTCCTCTTTTTTTTTTTCTTCTTGTCTTTAGTGAGCTGGTCTTTCTGCTGGACTTTGGCTATTGAAGTTTCTTTCTGATTCTGTCTGTGTGTCTTTTACGATCTCTGTTGGGTGGGGTTCCCCTCTTAATATTCGCTGTAGGGCTGGTTTTTTATTCACATACTCCTTTAGCTCCTCTTTGGTGTGGAAAGATCTGGTTCTCCCCTTCGAATGTGAACTCCAATTTCGCTGGATATTTGATCCGAGGTTGTAAATTGTTATTCTGGAGTACTTGGATGGTGTTCTTTCCACTCACTTCGAGCTTTGTAAGTTTGTGTGGATAAGTCGGATGTTATTTGAATCCTCTTCCCATTGAAAAAAGTTTCCTTCTTCGCTTTGGCTGAATTCAGAATTTGCTCTTTAATCTTGAGGTCTGTAGTCTTGAATATTATGAGCCTTGGGGTGGTTTTCCTGGGGTCTGGCCTGCCAGGTGTCCTATTGGCTTCGGTTACCTAGATGGGGTCCCCCTGTGAGATTGGGGACGTTTTCTGCAATAACTTTATTAAGAACATGATTAAGCCCTCTGTTCTGATATTCGGCTCCTTCTTCTATTCCAATTATGCGCAGATTATCTCTTGTCTTTGTCCATTAGTTCCTGGATTAATCTTCCCTGAAGCTTCACCTTTTCTTGGAGTGTGGTCATTTTCTGGTTGTTGTCAGCTGCTTCATCGTCCAGGCAAGAGATTCTGGATTCTATATGGTCCACTCTTTGTGTTATGGTTTCAATTGCGGAGTTTATGGATGTCAGAGAGCTATTCATGGTTGTCATATCAGCTCTGATCGTGGAAATTTCTTCCTTTAAAGAGTTGTATTTTAAATCTATTTTTTCATGCATTTCAATTCTCAGGATGTGGAGATTTTCTTTAAAGAAGGCTTGCATTGTATCCATTTTTGCTTCCATTTCTTTAAACGAGGCTTGCATTGTATCCATTTTTGCTTCCATTTCTTTCTTGGCTCCCTGGGTGTCCTTCCAGATTTCCGCTCTAAACTCCTGGAATTGTTTTCTGATTTCATTTCTGACGCTTTCGATCATTCCTGTTAACATGGCCTCATTTGCTTTTTTAGTCTCCATCTCCTCTTCAGTCGTGCTGCTTTTTGGAGCTGGCAAGTTGGCTTGTCCTTTGATGAACTGAGTTATGTTTCTTTGTGATTTGCGCATCTGGAAATCTGGGTGGCTTCTCAGTTTGGTTTGTAGCTAGCTCTTTCCTCCCTCCTGTGTAGGCGTATCTACGGCAGCAGGTGCTGCAGCTGTGGCCCCGCCCACCAGTGCAGGGTACACGCCTACCAGAGCTGGCACTGTCGCCGGGGGCCCCCCACCGTCCTGTGCGCTGTTGTCCACTACAACATGCACTTTAGCGGGATATGCCTCCCAGAGTGAGTCCTGGGTTGTTGGGTTGTGCTTGCGCCCTCCCGCGAGTCCGTTGGGGGGGGGCGGTATGTGTGGGGCCCAGTGGGGATCGACTGTCCGGGTGTGGCTTGGCACCCTCAGACCTTGCCTCTGCTGTGAGGGAGGGGGACGTGATCAGGCTCAGGTGACCCTGCTGGGCTGGTATTGCCCACCAGCGCCTGTGATTTTAGTTGTAAGAGCAGGCAAGGTCCGGGCGCCTCGGGTGGGGCTTGCCCTGCCGGCCGTCCCCCGACCCCTGTTGGGAAGGGGACGGGGCCGGTTCTGCCAGTTCAGGAACGTGTGGGGGCTGGGGGCTGTTCCGCCCTTCCCCTGCTAAACTGACTTCCCAGCGCCTGATGGGAGCTTCCCGCCTGATTTGGGGGTTCTTTGTTCCCTCGGGAGTGGGGAGGGGGAGGGAGGGAGATCTAGCTTCTTTTCGGGCTTGGGTCTCCCATTGGGGGAAGGGATTATGGGGGACTCACTTTGCTGCTTTGTGCATGTGTCCCGCGCAGCGGTTGGCCCTTCAGGGGTTGGCGAAGTGTCGTGGTGGCCTTCCCCCATTCCCTCTTTCTGCCGCGCTGGGCTTCCCTTGTCCCAAAACCCGGTGTGGATCCGACCTTCTCGTCGCTGCCGGTGTGTGTCTTGGTCCGCACGCTGCCTTGTGTCCGTGAGGTCTCCCACTATATGAATTCTGCGCTCCTGGCAGCCTGTCTGCCGATCGCCGGGTTCCCCTTTCCCAGCCTCCAAAAATTTATTTTGGAAAGCATTTTCTCTATTCTAAATAACATAAACTGTAGAGGAAAAATGATCTTAGAATGTTTGTCTTTGATGGGTATGATGTTTTACACCTCTAATCCCACATGTTCTGAAATTAATAATGGAAATCACAAGTTTGGGGTTAGTTTGGCCTAAGTTAGCAAGATTCTATCTCAAATCCAAAATATAAACAAATAGATTAAGAATGGGATTTATGCTCTATTCTTTCCAACCCTATCACTCCCCTCAATTTTCTTCATTTTGTGAGATATATGTCGAATATTATGATTGCATTCTTTTCCCTTTGCTCTCTTCATTTGCCTATCCCCATCCCTTT
>NW_025957877.1:0-52802 GCF_023159225.1 Perognathus longimembris pacificus | reverse complement strand
TGAGTTTGCTTGAGTGCATTCGCGCGCTCTCGCTTTCTCCACTTTACAATTTTTTTGGTATTATTTATCTATTCCTGAGAGTTTATCTTATTTTTTATTTGTTTATTTAAATGAAGTCGACCAGTTGCCTGCCTTCCTTCCATTATCTGTCACCGAGACAAACTGAACAAAGTTCTGAGGTCGACCTTGTAAAGATAAGGATTCAGGTCTGTCTGCTGTTTACCTTTGCTCCTGCGCGCACTGCCCTTCTCTCCACATTTATGTGTTTGTTTGTTTGTCTATCTAATCTTTTGGGTTTTTATTTCTAATGAGGTCGAACAGTTGTCTATTTATTATTTTTTTTACTACGCATCAAGCTGCGCTGCTTGTCTTTGCTCCTGTGTGCTCCCGCACTCTCGCCTTTTCCACTTATTTTTATTTTTGATTTATTTTTGATTTATTTTGTCAATTTAAAAAAAATACGCATCGTGCTGTGCTGTTTGTGTTTGCTTGAGTGCATTCGCGCGCTCTCGCTTTCTCCACTTTACAATTTTTTTGTTATTATTTATCTATTCCTGAGTGTGTATCTTATTTTTTATTTGTTTATTTAAATGAAGTCGACCAGTTGCCTGCCCTTCCTTCCATTATCCGTCACCGAGACAAACTGAACAAAGTTCTGAGGTCGACCTTGTAAAGATAAGGATTCAGGTCTCTCTGCTGTTTACATTTGCTCCTGCGCGCACTGCCCTTCTCTCCACAATTATGTGTTTGTTTGTTTGTCTATCTAATCTTTTGGGTTTTTATTTCTAATGAGGTCGACCAGTTGTCTATTTATTATTTTTTTTACTACGCATCAAGCTGCGCTGCTTGTCTTTGCTCCTGTGTGCTCGCGCACTCTCGCCTTTTCCACTTATTTTTATTATTGATTTATTTTGTCAATTAAAAAAAAAATACGCAGCGTGCTGTGCTGTTTGTGTTTGCTTGAGTGCATTCGCGCGCTCTCGCTTTCTCCACTTTACAATTTTTTTGTTATTATTTGTCTATTCCTGAGAGTTTATCTTATTTTTTATTTGTTTATTTAAATGAAGTCGACCAGTTGCCTGCCCTTCCTTCCATTATCCGTCACCGAGACAAATTGAACAAAGTTCTGAGGTCGACCTTGTAAAGATAAGGATTCAGGTCTGTCTGCTGTTTACCTTTGCTCCTGCGCGCACTGCCCTTCTCTCCATATTTATGTGTTTGTTTGTTTGTCTATCTAAGCTTTTGGGTTTTTATTTCTAATGAGGTCGACCAGTTGTCTATTTATATTATTTTACTACGCATCAAGCTGCGCTGCTTGTCTTTGCTCCTGTGTGCTCGCGCACTCTCGCCTTTTCCACTTATTTTTATTATTGATTTATTTTTGGTTTATTTTGTCAATTAAAAAAAAATAAGCATCGTGCTGTGCTGTTTGTGTTTGCTTGAGTGCATTCGCGCGCTCTCGCTTTCTCCACTTTACAATTTTTTTGGTATTATTTATCTATTCCTGAGAGTTTATCTTATTTTTTATTTGTTTATTTAAATGAAGTTGACCAGTTGCCTGCCCTTCCTTCCATTATCCGTCACCGAGACAAACTGAACAAAGTTCTGAGGTCGACCTTGTAAATATAAGGATTCTGGTCTGTCTGCTCTTTACCTTTGCTCTTGCGCGCACTGCCCTTCTCTCCACATTTATGTGTTTGTTTGTTTGTCTATCTAATCTTTTGGGTTTTTATTTCTAATGAGGTCGACCAGTTGTCTATTTATTATTTTTTTTACTACGCATTAAGCTGCGCTGCTTGTCTTTGCTCCTGTGTGCTCGCGCACTCTCGCCTTTTCCACTGATTTTTATTTTTGATTTATTTTGTCAATTTTAAAAAAAATACGCATCGTGCTGTGCTGTTTGTGTTTGCTTGAGTGCATTCGCGCGCTCTCGCTTTCTCCACTTTACAATTTTTTTGTTATTATTTATCTATTCCTGAGAGTTTATCTTATTTTTTATTTGTTTATTTAAAAGAAGTCGACCAGTTGCCTGCCCTTCCTTCCATTATCCGTCACCGAGACAAACTGAACAAAGTTCTGAGGTCGACCTTGTAAAGATAAGGATTCAGGTCTGTCTGCTGTTTACCTTTGCTCCTGCGCGCACTGCCCTTCTCTCCACATTTATGTGTTTGTTTGTTTGTCTATCTAATCTTTTGGGTTTTTATTTCTAATGAGGTCGACCAGTTGTCTATTTATTATTTTTTTTACTGCGCATCAAGCTGCGCTGCTTGTCTTTGCTCCTGTGTGCTCGCGCACTCTCGCCTTTTCCACTTATTTTTATTTTTGATTTATTTTTTATTTATTTTGTCAATTTAAAAAAAAAATACGCATCGTGCTGTGCTGTTTGTGTTTGCTTGAGTGCATTCGCGTGCTCTCGCTTTCTCCACTTTACAATTTTTCTGTTATTATTTATCTATTCCTGAGAGTTTATCTTATTTTTTATTTGTTTATTTAAATGAAGTCGACCAGTTGCCTGCCCTTCCTTCCATTATCCGTCACCGAGACAAAATGAACAAAGTTCTGAGGTCGACCTTGTAAAGATAAGGATTCAGGTCTGTCTGCTGTTTACCTTTGCTCCTGCGCGCACTGCCCTTCTCTCCACATTTATGTGTTTGTTTGTTTGTCTATCTAATCTTTTGGGTTTTTATTTCTAATGAGGTCGACCAGTTGTCTATTTATTATTTTTTTTACTGCGCATCAAGCTGCGCTGCTTGTCTTTGCTCCTGTGTGCTCGCGCACTCTCGCCTTTTCCACTTATTTTTATTTTTGATTTATTTTATCAATTTAAAAAAAAAATACGCATCGTGCTGTGCTGTTTGTGTTTGCTTGAGTGCATTCACGCGCTCTCGCTTTCTCCACTTTACAATTTTTTTGTTATATTTATCTATTCCTGAGAGTTTATGTTATTTTTTATTTGTTTATTTAAATGAAGTCGACCAGTTGCCTGCCCTTCCTTCCATTATCCGTCACCGAGACAAATTGAACAAAGTTCTGAGGTCGACCTTGTAAAGATAAGGATTCAGGTCTGTCTGCTGTTGACCTTTGCTCCTGCGCGCACTGCCCTTCTCTCCACATTTATGTGTTTGTTTGTTTGTCTATCTAATCTTTTGGGTTTTTATTTCTAATGAGGTCGACCAGTTGTCTATTTATTATTTTTTTTACTGCGCATCAAGCTGCGCTGCTTGTCTTTGCTCCTGTGTGCTCGCGCACTCTCGCCTTTTCCACTTATTTTTATTTTTTATTTAATTTTTATTTATTTGTCAATTTAAAAAAAATACGCATCGTGCTGTGCTGTTAGTGTTTGCTTGATTGCATTCGCGCGCTCTCGCTTTCTCCACTTTACAATTTTTCTGTTATTATTTATCTATTCCTGAGAGTTTATCTTATTTTTTATTTGTTTATTTAAATGAAGTCGACCAGTTGCCTGCCCTTCCTTCCATTATCCGTCACCGAGACAAAATGAACAAAGTTCTGAGGTCGACCTTGTAAAGATAAGGATTCAGGTCTGTCTGCTGTTTACCTTTGCTCCTGCGCGCACTGCCCTTCTCTCCACATTTATGTGTTTGTTTGTTTGTCTATCTAATCTTTTGGGTTTTTATTTCTAATGAGGTCGACCAGTTGTCTATTTATTATTTTTTTACTACGCATCAAGCTGCGCTGCTTGTCTTTGCTCCTGTGTGCTCGCGCACTCTCTCCTTTTCCACTAATTTTTATTTTTGATTTATTTTGTCAATTTAAAAAAAAATACGCATCGTGCTGTGCTGTTTGTGTTTGCTTGAGTGCATTCGCGCGCTCTCGCTTTCTCCACTTTACAATTTTTTTGTTATTATTTATCTATTCCTGAGAGTTTATCTTATTTTTTATTTGTTTATTTAAATGAAGTCGACCAGTTGCCTGCCCTTCTTTCCATTATCCGTCACCGAGACAAACTGAACAAAGTTCTGAGGTCGACCTTGTAAAGAAAAGGATTCAGGTCTGTCTGCTGTTTACCTTTGCTCCTGCGCGCACTGCCCTTCTCTCCACATTTATGTGTTTGTTTGTTTGTCTATCTAATCTTTTGGGTTTTTATTTCTAATGAGGTCGACCAGTTGTCTATTTATTATTTTTTTACTACGCATCAAGCTGCGCTGCTTGTCTTTGCTCCTGTGTGCTCGCGCACTCTCTCCTTTTCCACTTATTTTTATTTTTGATTTATTTTTGATTCATTTTGTCAATTTTAAAAAAAATACGCATCGTGCTGTGCTGTTTGTGTTTGCTTGAGTGCATTCGCGCGCTCTCGCTTTCTCCACTTTACAATTTTTTTGTTATTATTTATCTATTCCTGAGAGTATATCTTATTTTTTATTTGTTTATTTAAATGAAGTCGACCAGTTGCCTGCCCTTCCTTCCATTATCCGTCACCGAGACAACCTGAACAAAGTTCTGAGGTCGACCTTGTAAAGATAAGGATTCAGGTCTGTTTGCTGTTTACCTTTGCTCCTGCGCGCACTGCCCTTCTCTCCACATTTATGTGTTTGTTTGTTTGTCTATCTAATCTTTTGGGTTTTTATTTCTAATGAGGTCGACCAGTTGTCTATTTATTATTTTTCTTACTATGCATCAAGCTGCGCTGCTTGTCTTTGCTCCTGTGTGCTCACGCACTCTCTCCTTTTCCACTTATTTTATTTTTGATTTATTTTTGATTTATTTTGTCAATTTAAAAAAAATACGCATCGTGCTGTGCTGTTTGTGTTTGCTTGAGTGCATTCGCGCGCTCTCTCTTTCTCCACCTTACAATTTTTTGTTATTATTTATCTATTCCTGAGAGTTTATCTTATTTTTTATTTGTTTATTTAAATGAAGTCGACCAGTTGCCTGCACTTCCTTCCATTATCCGTCACCGAGACAAACTGAACAAAGTTCTGAGGTCGACCTTGTAAAGATAAGGATTCAGGTCTGTCTGCTGTTTACCTTTGCACCTGCACGCACTGCCCTTCTCTCCACATTTATGTGTTTGTTTGTTTGTCTATCTAATCTTTTGGGTTTTTATTTCTAATGAGGTCGACCAGTTGTCTATTCATTATTTTGTTTTACTATGCATCAAGCTGCGCTGCTTGTCTTTGCTCCTGTGTGCTCACGCACTCTCGCCTTTTCCACTTATTTTTATTTTTGATTTATTTTTGATTTATTTTGTCAATTTAAAAAAAAATACGCATCGTGCTGTGCTGTTTGTGTTTGCTTGAGTGCATTCGCGCGCTCTCGCTTTCTCCACTTTACAATTTTTTTGTTATTATTTATCTATTCCTGAGAGTTTATCTTATTTTTTATTTGTTTATTTAAATGAAGTCGACCTGTTTGCCTGCCCTTCCTTCCATTATCCGTCACCGAGACAAACTGAACAAAGTTCTGAGGTCGAACTTGTAAAGATAAGGATTCAGGTCTGTCTGCTGTTTACCTTTGCTCCTGCGCGCACTGCCCTTCTCTCCACATTTATGTGTTTGTTTGTTTGTCTATCTAATCTTTTGGGTTTTTATTTCTAATGAGGTCGACCAGTTGTCTATTTATTATTTTTTTTACTACGCATCAAGCTGCGCTGCTTGTCTTTGCTCCTGTGTGCTCGCGCACTCTCTCCTTTTCCACTTATTTTTATTTTTGATTTATTTTGTCAATTTAAAAAAAATACGCATCGTGCTGTGCTGTTTGTGTTTGCTTGAGTGCATTCACGCGCTCTCGCTTTCTCCACTTTACAATTTTTTTGTTATTATTTATCTATTCCTGAGAGTTTATGTTATTTTTTATTTGTTTATTTAAATGAAGTCGACCAGTTGCCTGCCCTTCCTTCCATTATCCGTCACCGAGACAAATTGAACAAAGTTCTGAGGTCGACCTTGTAAAGATAAGGATTCAGGTCTGTCTGCTGTTGACCTTTGCTCCTGCGCGCACTGCCCTTCTCTCCACATTTATGTGTTTGTTTGTTTGTCTATCTAATCTTTTGGGTTTTTATTTCTAATGAGGTCGACCAGTTGTCTATTTATTATTTTTTTTACTACGCATCAAGCTGCGCTGCTTCTCTTTGCTACTGTGTGCTCGCGCACTCTCTCCTTTTCCACTTATTTTTATTTTTGATTTATTTTGTCAATTTAAAAAAAATACGCATCGTGCTGTGCTGTTTGTGTTTGCTTGAGTGCATTCGCGCGCTCTCGCTTTCTCCACTTTACAATTTTTTTGTTATTATTTATCTATTCCTGAGAGTTTATCTTATTTTTTATTTGTTTATTTAAATGAAGTCGACCAGTTGCCTGCCCTTCCTTCCATTATCCGTCACCGAGACAAACTGAACAAAGTTTTGAGCTCGACCTTGTAAAGATAAGGATTCAGGTCTGTCTGCTTTTTACCTTTGCTCCTGCGCGAACTGCCTTCTCTCCACATTTATGTGTTTGTTTGTTTGTCTATCTAATCTTTTGGGTTTTTATTTCTAATGAGGTCGACCAGTTGTCTATTTATTATTTTTTTTACTAAGCATCAAGCTGCGCTGCTTGTCTTTGCTCCTGTGTGCTCGCGCACTCTCCTTTTCCACTTAATTTTATTTTTGATTTATTTTGTCAATTTAAAAAAAAATAAGGCATCGTGCTGTGCTGTTTGTGTTTGCTTGAGTGCATTCGCGCGCTCTCGCTTTCTCCACTTTACAATTTTTTTGTTATTATTTATCTATTCCTGAGAGTTTATCTTATTTTTTATTTGTTTATTTAAATGAAGTCGACCAGTTGCCTGCCCTTCCTTCCATTATCCGTCACCGAGACAAACTGAACAAAGTTCTGAGGTCGACCTTGTAAAGATAAGAATTCAGGTCTGTCTGCTGTTTACCTTTGCTCCTGCGCGCACTGCCCTTCTCTCCACATTTATGTGTTTGTTTGTTTGTCTATCTAATCTTTTGGGTTTTTATTTCTAATGAGGTCAACCAGTTGTCTATTTATTATTTTTTTTTACTACGCATCAAGCTGCGCTGCTTGTCTTTGCTCCTGCGTGCTCGCGCACTCTCTCCTTTTCCACTTATTTTTATTTTTGATTTATTTTGTCAATTAAAAAAAATACGCATCGTGCTGTGCTGTTTGTGTTTGCTTGAGTGCATTCGCGAGCTCTCGCTTTCTCCACTTTACAATTTTTTTGTTATTATTTATCTATTCCTGAGAGTTTATCTTATTTTTATTTGTTTATTTAAATGAAGTCGACCAGTTGCCTGCCCTTCCTTCCATTATCCGTCACCGAGACAAACTGAGCAAAGTTCTGAGGTCGACCTTGTAAAGATAAGGATTCAGGTCTGTTTGCTGTTTAACTTTGCTCCTGCGCGCACTGCCCTTCTCTCCACATTTATGTGTTTGTTTGTTTGTCTATCTAATCTTTTGGGTTTTTATTTCTAATGAGGTCGACCAGTTGTCTATTTATTATTTTTCTTACTATGCATCAAGCTGCGCTGCTTGTCTTTGCTCCTGTGTGCTCACGCACTCTCTCCTTTTCCACTTATTTTTATTTTTGATTTATTTTTGATTTATTTTGTCAATTTAAAAAAAAATACGCATCGTGCTGTGCTGTTTGTGTTTGCTTGAGTACATTCGCGCGCTCTCTCTTTCTCCACCTTGCAATTTTTTGTTATTATTTATCTATTCCTGAGAGTTTATCTTATTTTTGATTTGTTTATTTAAATGAAGTCGACCAGTTGCCTGCACTTCCTTCCATTATCCGTCACCGAGACAAACTGAACAAAGTTCTGAGGTCGACCTTGTAAAGATAAGGATTCAGGTCTGTCTGCTGTTTACCTTTGCACCTGCACGCACTGCCCTTCTCTCCACATTTATGTGTTTGTTTGTTTGTCTATCTAATCTTTTGGGTTTTTATTTCTAATGAGGTCGACCAGTTGTCTATTCATTATTTTGTTTTACTATGCATCAAGCTGCGCTGCTTGTCTTTGCTCCTGTGTGCTCACGCACTCTCGCCTTTTCCACTTATTTTTATTTTTGATTTATTTTTGATTTATTTTGTCAATTTAAAAAAAATACGCATCGTGCTGTGCTGTTTGTGTTTGCTTGAGTGCATTCGCGCGCTCTCGCTTTCCTCCACTTTACAATTTTTTTGTTATTATTTATCTATTCCTGAGAGTTTATCTTATTTTTTATTTGTTTATTTAAATGAAGTCGACCTGTTGCCTGCCCTTCCTTCCATTATCCGTCACCGAGACAAACTGAACAAAGTTCTGAGGTCGAACTTGTAAAGATAAGGATTCAGGTCTGTCTGCTGTTTACCTTTGCTCCTGCGCGCACTGCCCTTCTCTCCACATTTATGTGTTTGTTTGTTTGTCTATCTAATCTTTTGGGTTTTTATTTCTAATGAGGTCGACCAGTTGTCTATTTATTATTTTTTTTACTACGCATCAAGCTGCGCTGCTTGTCTTTGCTCCTGTGTGCTCGCGCACTCTCTCCTTTTCCACTTATTTTTATTTTTGATTTATTTTGTCAATTTAAAAAAAAATACGCATCGTGCTGTGCTGTTTGTGTTTGCTTGAGTGCATTCGCGCGCTCTCCGCTTTCTCCACTTTACAATTTTTTTGTTATTATTTATCTATTTCTGAGAGTTTATCTTATTTTTTATTTGTTTATTTAAATGAAGTCGACCTGTTGCCTGCCCTTCCTTCCATTATCCGTCACCGAGAC
Organism: Perognathus longimembris pacificus; assembly: GCF_023159225.1. Classification (NCBI taxonomy): domain Eukaryota; kingdom Metazoa; phylum Chordata; class Mammalia; order Rodentia; family Heteromyidae; genus Perognathus; species Perognathus longimembris. The sequence continues at coordinate 44,079 of NW_025957877.1, read as the reverse complement.
AAACTGAACAAAGTTCTGAGGTCGACCTTGTAAAGATAAGGATTCAGGTCTGTCTGCTGTTTACCTTTGCTCCTGCGCGCACTGCCCTTCTCTCCATATTTATGTGTTTGTTTGTTTGTCTATCTAATCTTTTGGGTTTTTATTTCTAATGAGGTCGACCAGTTGTCTATTTATTATTTTTTTTACTACGCATCAAGCTGCGCTGCTTGTCTTTGCTCCTGTGTGCTCGCGCACTCTCTCCTTTTCCACTTATTTTTTATTTTTGATTTATTTTTGATTTATTTTGTCAATTTAAAAAAAAATACGCATCGTGCTGTGCTGTTTGTGTTTGCTTGAGTGCATTTGCGCGCTCTCGCTTTCTCCACTTTACAATTTTTTTGTTATTATTTATCTATTCCTGAGAGTTTATCTTATTTTTTATTTGTTTATTTAAATGAAGTCGACCAGTTGCCTGCCCTTCCTTCCATTATCCGTCACCGAGACAAACTGAACAAAGTTTTGAGGTCGACCTTGTAAAGATAAGGATTCAGGTCTGTCTGCTGTTTACCTTTGCTCCTGCGCGCACTGCCCTTCTCTCCACATTTATGTGTTTGTTTGTTTGTCTATCTAATCTTTTGGGTTTTTATTTCTAATGAGGGTCGACCAGTTGTCTATTTATTATTTTTTTTACTACGCATCAAGCTGCGCTGCTTGTCTTTGCTCCTGTGTGCTCGCGCACTCTCGCCTTTTCCACTTATTTTTATTTTTGATTTATTTTGTCAATTTAAAAAAAAATACGCATCGTGCTGTGCTGTTTGTGTTTGCTTGAGTGCATTCGCGCGCCTCTCGCTTTCTCCACTTTACAATTTTTTTGTTATTATTTATCTATTCCTGAGAGTTTATCTTATTTTTTATTTGTTTATTTAAATGAAGTCGACCAGTTGCCTGCCCTTCCTTCCATTATCCGTCACCGAGACAAACTGAACAAAGATCTGAGGTCGACCTTGTAAAGATAAGGATTCAGGTCTGTCTGCTGTTTACCTTTGCTCCTGCGCGCACTGCCCTTCTCTCCACATTTATGTGTTTGTTTGTTTGTCTATCTAATCTTTTGGCTTTTATTTCTAATGAGGTCGACCAGTTGTCTATTTATTATTTTTTTTACTACGCATCAAGCTGCGCTGCTTGTCTTTGCTCCTGTGTGCTCGCGCACTCTCTCCTTTTCCACTTATTTTTATTTTTGATTTATTTTGTCAATTTAAAAAAAAATACGCATCGTGCTGTGCTGTTTGTGTTTGCTTGAGTGCATTCGCGCGCTCTCGCTTTCTCCACTTTACAATTTTTTTGTTATTATTTATCTATTCCTGAGAGTTTATCTTATTTTTTATTTGTTTATTTAAATGAAGTCGACCAGTTGCCTGCCCTTCCTTCCATTATCCGTCACCGAGATAAACTGAACAAAGTTCTGAGGTCGACCTTGTAAAGATAAGGATTCAGGTCTGTCTGCTTTTTACCTTTGCTCCTGCGCGCACTGCCCTTCTCTCCACATTTATGTGTTTGTTTGTTTGTCTATCTAATCTTTTGGGTTTTTATTTCTAATGAGGTCGACCAGTTGTCTATTTATTATTTTTTTTTACTACGCATCAAATACGCATCGTGCTGTGCTGTTTGTGTTTGGTTGAGTGAATTCGCGCGCTCTCGCTTTCTCCACTTTACAATTTTTTTGTTATTATTTATCTATTCCTGAGAGTTTATCTTATTTTTTATTTGTTTATTTAAATGAAGTCGACCAGTTGCCTGCCCTTCCTTCCATTATCCGTCACCGAGACAAACTGAACAAAGTTCTGAGGTCGACCTTGTAAAGATAAGGATTCAGGTCTGTCTGCTGTTTACCTTTGCTCCTGCCGCACTGCCCTTCTCTCCACATTTATGTGTTTGTTTGTTTGTCTATCTAATCTTTTGGTTTTATTTCTATTGAGGTCGACCAGTTGTCTATTTATTATTTTTTTTACTACGCATCAAGCTGCGCAGCTTGTCTTTGCTCCTGTGTGCTCGCGCACTCTCCGCCTTTTCCACTTATTTTTATTTTTGATTTATTTTTGATTTATTTTGTCAATTTAAAAAAATACGCATCGTGCTGTGCTGTTTGTGTTTGCTTGAGTGCATTCGCGCGCTCTCGCTTTCTCCACTTTACAATTTTTTTGTTATTATTTATCTATTCCTGAGAGTTTATCTTATTTTTTATTTGTTTATTTAAATGAAGTCGACCAGTTGCCTGCCCTTCCTTCCATTATCCGTCACCGAGACAAACTGAACAAAGTTCTGAGGTCGACCTTGTAAAGATAAGGATTCAGGTCTGTCTGCTGTTTACCTTTGCTCCTGCGCGCACTGCCCTTCTCTCCACATTTATGTGTTTGTTTGTTTGTCTATCTAATCTTTTGGGTTTTTATTTCTAATGAGGTCGACAGGTTGTCTATTTATTATTTTTTTTACTACGCATCAAGCTGCGCTGCTTGTCTTTGCTCCTGCGTGCTCGCGCACTCTCTCCTTTTCCACTTATTTTTATTTTTGATTTATTTTGTCAATTAAAAAAAATACGCATCGTGCTGTGCTGTTTGTGTTTGCTTGAGTGCATTCGCGCGCTCTCGCTTTCTCCACTTTACAATTTTTTTGTTATTATTTATCTATTCCTGAGAGTTTATCTTATTTTTTATTTGTTTATTTAAATGAAGTCGACCAGTTGCCTGCCCTTCCTTCCATTATCCGTCACCGAGACAAACTGAGCAAAGTTCTGAGGTCGACCTTGTAAAGATAAGGATTCAGGTCTGTCTGCTGTTTACCTTTGCTCCTGCGCGCACTGCCCTTCTCTCCACATTTATGTGTTTGTTTGTTTGTCTATCTAATCTTTTGGGTTTTTATTTCTAATGAGGTCGACCAGTTGTCTATTTATTATTTTTTTTACTACGCATCAAGCTGCGCTGCTTGTCTTTGCTCCTGTGTGCTCGCGCACTCTCGCCTTTTTCACTTATTTTTATTTTTGATTTATTTTTTATTTATTTTGTCAATTTAAAAAAAAATACGCAACGTGCTGTGCTGTTTGTGTTTGCTTGAGTGCATTAGCGCGCTCTCGCTTTCTCCACTTTACAAGTTTTTTGTTATTATTTATCTATTCCTGAGAGTTTATCTTATTTTTTATTTGTTTATTTAAATGAAGTCGACCAGTTGCCTGCCCTTCCTTCCATTATCCGTCACCGAGACAAACTGAACAAAGTTCTGAGGTCGACCTTGTAAAGATAAGGATTCAGGCCTATCTGCTGTTTACCTTTGCTCCTGCGCGCACTGCCCTTCTCTCCATATTTATGTGTTTGTTTGTTTGTCTATCTAATCTTTTGGGTTTTTATTTCTAATGAGGTCGACCAGTTGTCTATTTATTATTTTTTTTTACTACGCATCAAGCTGCGCTGCTTGTCTTTGCTCCTGTGTTCTCGCGCACTCTCGCCTTTTCCACTTATTTTTATTTTTGATTTATTTTTGATTTATTTTGTCAATTTTAAAAAAAAATACGCATCGTGCTGTGCTGTTTGTGTTTGCTTGAGTGCATTCGCGCGCTCTCGCTTTCTCCACTTTACAATTTTTTTGTTATTATTTATCTATTCCTGAGAGTTTATCTTATTTTTTATTTGTTTATTTAAATGAAGTCGACCAGTTGCCTGCCCTTCCTTCCATTATCCGTCACCGAGACAAACTGAACAAAGTTCTGAGGTCGACCTTGTAAAGATAAGGATTCAGGTATGTCTGCTGTTTACCTTTTCTCCTGCGCGCACTGCCCTTCTCTCCACATTTATGTGTTTGTTTGTTTGTCTATTTAATCTTTTGGGTTTTTATTTCTAATGAGGTCGACCAGTTCTCTATTTATTATTTTTTTTACTACGCATCAAGCTGCGCTGCTTGTCTTTGCTCCTGTGAGCTCGCGCACTCTCTCCTTTTCCACTTATTTTTATTTTTGATTTATTTTGTCAATTTAAAAAAAAATACGCATCGTGCTGTGCTGTTTGTGTTTGCTTGAGTGCATTCGCGCGCTCTCACTTTCTCCACTTTACAATATTTTTGTTATTATTTATCTATTCCTGAGAGTTTATCTTATTTTTTATTTGTTTATTTAAATGAAGTCGACCAGTTGCCTGCCCTTCCTTCCATTATCCGTCACCGAGACAAACTGAACAATGTTCTGAGGTCGACCTTGTAAAGATAAGGATGCAGGTCTGTCTGCTGTTTACCTTTGCTCCTGCGCGCACTGCCCTTCTCTCCACATTTATGTGTTTGTTTGTTTGTCTATCTAATCTTTTGGGTTTTTATTTCTAATGAGGTCGACCAGTTGTCTATTTATTATTTTTTTTTACTACGCATCAAGCTGCGCTGTTTGTCTTTGCTCCTGTGTGCTCGCGCACTCTCGCCTTTTCCACTTATTTTTATTTTTGATTTATTTTTTATTTATTTTGTCAATTTAAAAAAAAATACGCATCGTGCTGTGCTGTTTGTGTTTGCTTGAGTGCATTCGCGTGCTCTCGCTTAATCCACCCTACAATTATTTTGTTATTATTTATCTATTCCTGAGAGTTTATCTTATTTTTTATTTGTTTATTTAAATGAAGTCGACCAGTTGCCTGCCCTTCCTTCCATTATCCGTCACCGAGACAAACTGAACAAAGTTCTGAGGTCGACCTTGTAAAGATAAGGATTCAGGCCTGTTTGCTGTTTACCTTTGCTCCTGCGCGCACTGCCCTTCTCTCCATATTTATGTGTTTGTTTGTTTGTCTATCTAATCTTTTGGGTTTTTATTTCTAATGAGGTCGACCAGTTGTCTATTTATTATTTTTTTTACTACGCATCAAGCTGCGCTGCTTGTCTTTGCTCCTGTGTGCTCGCGCACTCTCTCCTTTTCCACTTATTTTTATTTTTGATTTATTTTGTCAATTTAAAAAAAAATACGCATCGTGCTGTGCTGTTTGTGTTTGCTTGAGTGCATTCGCGCGCTCTCGCTTTCTCCACTTTACAATTTTTTTGTTATTATTTATCTATTCCTGAGAGTTTATCTTATTTTTTATTTGTTTATTTAAATGAAGTCGACCAGTTGCCTGCCCTTCCTTCCATTATCCGTCACCGAGACAAACTGAACAAAGTTCTGAGGTCGACCTTGTAAAGATAAGGATTCAGGTCTGTCTGCTGTTTACCTTTGCTCCTGCGCGCACTGCCCTTCTCTCCACATTTATGTGTTTGTTTGTTTGTCTATCTAATCTTTTGGGTTTTTATTTCTAATGAGGTCGACCAGTTGTCTATTTATTATTTTTTTTTACTTTTACTTATTTTTATTTTTGATTCATCAATTTAAAAAAAAATACGCATCGTGCTGTGCTGTTTGTGTTTGCTTGAGTGCATTCGCGCGCTCTCGCTTTCTCCACTTTACAATTTTTTTGTTATTATTTATCTATTCCTGAGAGTTTATCTTATTTTTTATTTGTTTATTTAAATGAAGTCGACCAGTTGCCTGCCCTTCCTTCCATTATCCGTCACCGAGACAAACTGAACAATGTTCTGAGGTCGACCTTGTAAAGATAAGGATGCAGGTCTGTCTGCTGTTTACCTTTGCTCCTGCGCGCACTGCCCTTCTCTCCACATTTATGTGTTTGTTTGTTTGTCTATCTAATCTTTTGGGTTTTTATTTCTAATGAGGTCGACCAGTTGTCTATTTATTATTTTTTTTTTACTACGCATCAAGCTGCGCTGTTTGTCTTTGCTCCTGTGTGCTCGCGCACTCTCGCCTTTTCCACTTATTTTTATTTTTGATTTATTTTTGATTTATTTTGCCAATTTAAAAAAAATACGCATCGTGCTGTGCTGTTTGTGTTTGCTTGAGTGCATTCGCGTGCTCTCGCTTAATCCACCCTACAATTATTTTGTTATTATTTATCTATTCCTGAGAGTTTATCTTATTTTTTATTTGTTTATTTAAATGAAGTCGACCTGTTGCCTGCCCTTCCTTCCATTATCCGTCACCGAGACAAACTGAACAAAGTTCTGAGGTCGACCTTGTAAAGATAAGGATTCAGGTCTGTCTGCTGTTGACCTTTGCTCCTGCGCGCACTGCCCTTCTCTCCATATTTATGTGTTTGTTTGTTTGTCTATCTAATCTTTTGGGTTTTTATTTCTAATGAGGTCGACCAGTTGTCTATTTATTATTTTTTTTACTACGCATCAAGCTGCCCTGCTTGTCTTTGCTCCTGTGTGCTCGCGCACTCTCTCCTTTTCCACTTATTTTTATTTTTGATTTATTTTGTCAATTTAAAAAAAAATACGCATCGTGCTCTGCTGTTTGTGTTTGCTTGAGTGCATTCGCGCGCTCTCGCTTTCTCCACTTTACAATTTTTTTGTTATTATTTATCTATTCCTGAGAGTTTATCTTATTTTTTATTTGTTTATTTAAATGAAGTCGACCAGTTGCCTGCCCTTCCTTCCATTATCCGTCACCGAGACAAACTGAACAAAGATCTGAGGTCGACCTTGTAAAGATAAGGATTCAGGTCTGTCTGCTGTTTACCTTTGCTCCTGCGCGCACTGCCCTTCTCTCCACATTTATGTGTTTGTTTTTTGTCTATCTAATCTTTTGGGTTTTTATTTCTAATGAGGTCGACCAGTTGTCTATTTATTATTTTTTTTACTACGCATCAAGCTGCGCTGCTTGTCTTTGCTCCTGTGTGCTCGCGCACTCTCGCCTTTTCCACTTATTTTTATTTTTGATTTATTTTATATTTATTTTGTCAATTTAAAAAAAAATACGCAACGTGCTGTGCTGTTTGTGTTTGCTTGAGTGCATTAGCGCGCTCTCGCTTTCTCCACTTTACAATTTTTTTGTTATTATTTATCTATTCCTGAGAGTTTATCTTATTTTTTATTTGTTTATTTAAATGAAGTCGACCAGTTGCCTGCCCTTCCTTCCATTATCCGTCACCGAGACAAACTGAAGAAAGTTCTGAGGTCGACCTTGTAAAGATAAGGATTCAGGTCTGTCTGCTGTTTACCTTTGCTCCTGCGCGCACTGCCCTTCTCTCCACATTTATGTGTTTGTTTGTTTGTCTATCTAATCTTTTGGGTTTTTATTTCTAATGAGGTCGACCAATTGTCTATTTATTATTTTTTTTTTACTATGCATCAAGCTTCGCTGCTTGTCTTTGCTCCTGTGTGCTCGCGCACTCTCGCCTTTTCCACTTATTTTTATTTTTGATTTATTTTTGATTTATTTTGTCAATTAAAAAAAAATACGCATCGTGCTGTGCTGTTTGTGTTTGCTTGAGTGCATTCGCCTGCTCTCGCTTAATCCACCCTACAATTATTTTGTTATTATTTATCTATTCCTGAGAGTTTATCTTATTTTTTATTTGTTTATTTAAATGAAGTCGACCAGTTGCCTGCCCTTCCTTCCATTATCCGTCACCGAGACAAACTGAACAAAGTTCTGAGGTCGACCTTGTAAAGATAAGGATTCAGGCCTGTCTGCTGTTTACCTTTGCTCCTGCGCGCACTGCCCTTCTCTCCATATTTATGTGTTTGTTTGTTTGTCTATCTAATCTTTTGGGTTTTTATTTCTAATGAGGTCGACCAGTTGTCTATTTATTAATTTTTTTACTACGCATCAAGCTGCGCTGCTTGTCTTTGCTCCTGTGTGCTCGCGCACTCTCTCCTTTTCCACTTATTTTTATTTTTGATTTATTTTGTCAATTTAAAAAAAAATACGCATCGTGCTGTGCTCTTTGTGTTTGCTTGAGTGCATTCGCGCGCTCTCGCTTTCTCCACTTTACAATTTTTTTGTTATTATTTATCTATTCCTGAGAGTTTATCTTATTTTTTATTTGTTTATTTAAATGAAGTCGACCAGTTGCCTGCCCTTCCTTCCATTATCCGTCACCGAGACAAACTGAACAAAGTTCTGAGGTCGACCTTGTAAAGATAAGGATTCAGGTCTGTCTGCTGTTTACCTTTGCACCTGCACGCACTGCCCTTCTCTCCACATTTATGTGTTTGTTTGTTTGTCTATCTAATCTTTTGGGTTTTTATTTCTAATGAGGTCGACCAGTTGAATATTTATTATTTTTTTTTACTATGCATCAAGCTGCGCTGCTTGTCTTTGCTCCTGTGTGCTCGCGCACTCTCGCCTTTTCCACTTATTTTTATTTTTGATTTATTTTTGATTTATTTTGTCAATTTAAAAAAAATACGCATCGTGCTGTGCTGTTTGTGTTTGCTTGAGTGCATTCGCGCGCTCTCGCTTTCTCCACTTTACAATTTTTTTGTTATTATTTATCTATTTCTGAGAGTTTATCTTATTTTTTATTTGTTTATTTAAATGAAGTCGACCTGTTGCCTGCCCTTCCTTCCATTATCCGTCACCGAGACAAACTGAACAAAGTTCTGAGGTCGACCTTGTAAAGATAAGGATTCAGGTCTGTCTGCTGTTTACCTTTGCTCCTGCGCGCACTGCCCTTCTCTCCATATTTATGTGTTTGTTTGTTTGTCTATCTAATCTTTTGGGTTTTTATTTCTAATGAGGTCGACCAGTTGTCTATTTATTATTTTTTTTACTACGCATCAAGCTGCGCTGCTTGTCTTTGCTCCTGTGTGCTCGCGCACTCTCTCCTTTTCCACTTATTTTTATTTTTATTTTTGATTTATTTTGTCAATTTAAAAAAAAATACGCATCGTGCTGTGCTGTTTGTGTTTGCTTGAGTGCATTTGCGCGCTCTCGCTTTCTCCACTTTACAATTTTTTTGTTATTATTTATCTATTCCTGAGAGTTTATCTTATTTTTTATTAGTTTATTTAAATGAAGTCGACCAGTTGCCTGCCCTTCCTTCCATTATCCGTCACCGAGACAAACTGAACAAAGTTTTGAGGTCGACCTTGTAAAGATAAGGATTCAGGTCTGTCTGCTGTTTACCTTTGCTCCTGCGCGCACTGCCCTTCTCTCCACATTTATGTGTTTGTTTGTTTGTCTATCTAATCTTTTGGGTTTTTATTTCTAATGAGGTCGACCAGTTGTCTATTTATTATTTTTTTTACTACGCATCAAGCTGCGCTGCTTGTCTTTGCTCCTGTGTGCTCGCGCACTCTCGCCTTTTCCACTTATTTTTATTTTTGATTTATTTTGTCAATTTAAAAAAAAATACGCATCGTGCTGTGCTGTTTGTGTTTGCTTGAGTGCATTCGCGCGCTCTCGCTTTCTCCACTTTACAATTTTTTTGTTATTATTTATCTATTCCTGAGAGTTTATCTTATTTTTTATTTGTTTATTTAAATGAAGTCGATCAGTTGCCTGCCCTTCCTTCCATTATCCGTCACCGAGACAAACTGAACAAAGTTTTGAGCTCGACCTTGTAAAGATAAGGATTCAGGTCTGTCTGCTTTTTACCTTTGCTCCTGCGCGAACTGCCCTTCTCTCCACATTTATGTGTTTGTTTGTTTGTCTATCTCATGTTTTGGGTTTTTATTTCTAATGAGGTCGACCAGTTGTCTATTTATTATTTTTTTTACTAAGCATCAAGCTGCGCTGCTTGTCTTTGCTCCTGTGTGCTCGCGCACTCTCCTTTTCCACTTAATTTTATTTTTGATTTATTTTGTCAATTTAAAAAAAATACGCATCGTGCTGTGCTGTTTGTGTTTGCTTGAGTGCATTCGCGCGCTCTCGCTTAATCCACCCTTTACAATTTTTTTGTTATTATTAATCTATTCCTGGGAGTTTATCTTATTTTTTATTTGTTTATTTAAATGAAGTCGACCAGTTGCCTGCCCTTCCTTCCATTATCCGTCACCGAGACAAACTGAACAAAGTTCTGAGGTCGACCTTGTAAAGATAAGGATTCAGGTCTGTCTGCTGTTTACCTTTGCTCCTGCGCGCACTGCCCTTCTCTCCATATTTATGTGTTTGTTTGTTTGTCTATCTAATCTTTTGGGTTTTTATTTCTAATGAGGTCGACCAGTTGTCTATTTATTATTTTTTTTACTACGCATCAAGCTGCCCTGCTTGTCTTTGCTCCTGTGTGCTCGCGCACTCTCTCCTTTTCCACTTATTTTTATTTTTGATTTATTTTGTCAATTTAAAAAAAAATACGCATCGTGCTCTGCTGTTTGTGTTTGCTTGAGTGCATTCGCGCGCTCTCGCTTTCTCCACTTTACAATTTTTTTGTTATTATTTATCTATTCCTGAGAGTTTATCTTATTTTTTATTTGTTTATTTAAATGAAGTCGACCAGTTGCCTGCCCTTCCTTCCATTATCCGTCACCGAGACAAACTGAACAAAGATCTGAGGTCGACCTTGTAAAGATAAGGATTCAGGTCTGTCTGCTGTTTACCTTTGCTCCTGCGCGCACTGCCCTTCTCTCCACATTTATGTGTTTGTTTTTTGTCTATCTAATCTTTTGGGTTTTTATTTCTAATGAGGTCGACCAGTTGTCTATTTATTATTTTTTTTACTACGCATCAAGCTGCGCTGCTTGTCTTTGCTCCTGTGTGCTCGCGCACTCTCGCCTTTTCCACTTATTTTTATTTTTGATTTATTTTATATTTATTTTGTCAATTTAAAAAAAAATACGCAACGTGCTGTGCTGTTTGTGTTTGCTTGAGTGCATTAGCGCGCTCTCGCTTTCTCCACTTTACAATTTTTTTGTTATTATTTATCTATTCCTGAGAGTTTATCTTATTTTTTATTTGTTTATTTAAATGAAGTCGACCAGTTGCCTGCCCTTCCTTCCATTATCCGTCACCGAGACAAACTGAAGAAAGTTCTGAGGTCGACCTTGTAAAGATAAGGATTCAGGTCTGTCTGCTGTTTACCTTTGCTCCTGCGCGCACTGCCCTTCTCTCCACATTTATGTGTTTGTTTGTTTGTCTATCTAATCTTTTGGGTTTTTATTTCTAATGAGGTCGACCAATTGTCTATTTATTATTTTTTTTTTACTATGCATCAAGCTTCGCTGCTTGTCTTTGCTCCTGTGTGCTCGCGCACTCTCGCCTTTTCCACTTATTTTTATTTTTGATTTATTTTTGATTTATTTTGTCAATTAAAAAAAAATACGCATCGTGCTGTGCTGTTTGTGTTTGCTTGAGTGCATTCGCCTGCTCTCGCTTAATCCACCCTACAATTATTTTGTTATTATTTATCTATTCCTGAGAGTTTATCTTATTTTTTATTTGTTTATTTAAATGAAGTCGACCAGTTGCCTGCCCTTCCTTCCATTATCCGTCACCGAGACAAACTGAACAAAGTTCTGAGGTCGACCTTGTAAAGATAAGGATTCAGGCCTGTCTGCTGTTTACCTTTGCTCCTGCGCGCACTGCCCTTCTCTCCATATTTATGTGTTTGTTTGTTTGTCTATCTAATCTTTTGGGTTTTTATTTCTAATGAGGTCGACCAGTTGTCTATTTATTAATTTTTTTACTACGCATCAAGCTGCGCTGCTTGTCTTTGCTCCTGTGTGCTCGCGCACTCTCTCCTTTTCCACTTATTTTTATTTTTGATTTATTTTGTCAATTTAAAAAAAAATACGCATCGTGCTGTGCTCTTTGTGTTTGCTTGAGTGCATTCGCGCGCTCTCGCTTTCTCCACTTTACAATTTTTTTGTTATTATTTATCTATTCCTGAGAGTTTATCTTATTTTTTATTTGTTTATTTAAATGAAGTCGACCAGTTGCCTGCCCTTCCTTCCATTATCCGTCACCGAGACAAACTGAACAAAGTTCTGAGGTCGACCTTGTAAAGATAAGGATTCAGGTCTGTCTGCTGTTTACCTTTGCACCTGCACGCACTGCCCTTCTCTCCACATTTATGTGTTTGTTTGTTTGTCTATCTAATCTTTTGGGTTTTTATTTCTAATGAGGTCGACCAGTTGTCTATTTATTATTTTTTTTTACTACGCATCAAGCTGCGCTGTATGTCTTTGCTCCTGTGTGCTCGCGCACTCTCGCCTTTTCCACTTATTTTTATTTTTGATTTATTTTTGATTTATTTTGTCAATTTAAAAAAAAATACGCATCGTGCTGTGCTGTTTGTGTTTGCTTGAGTGCATTCGCGTGCTCTCGCTTAATCCACCCTACAATTATTTTGTTATTATTTATCTATTCCTGAGAGTTTATCTTATTTTTTATTTGTTTATTTAAATGAAGTCGACCTGTTGCCTGCCCTTCCTTCCATTATCCGTCACCGAGACAAACTGAACAAAGTTCTGAGGTCGACCTTGTAAAGGTAAGGATTCAGGTCTGTCTGCTGTTTACCTTTGCTCCTGCGCGCACTGCCCTTCTCTCCATATTTATGTGTTTGTTTGTTTGTCTATCTAATCTTTTGGGTTTTTATTTCTAATGAGGTCGACCAGTTGTCTATTTATTATTTTTTTTACTACGCATCAAGCTGCGCTGCTTGTCTTTGCTCCTGTGTGCTCGCGCACTCTCTCCTTTTCCACTTATTTTTATTTTTGATTTTTTTGATTTATTTTGTCAATTTAAAAAAAAATACGCATCGTGCTGTGCTGTTTGTGTTTGCTTGAGTGCATTCGCGCGCTCTCGCTTTCTCCACTTTACAATTTTTTTGTTATTATTTATCTATTCCTGAGAGTTTATGTTATTTTTTATTTGTTTATTTAAATGAAGTCGACCAGTTGCCTGCCCTTCCTTCCATTATCCGTCACCGAGACAAATTGAACAAAGTTCTGAGGTCGACCTTGTAAAGATAAGGATTCAGGTCTGTCTGCTGTTGACCTTTGCTCCTGCGGGCACTGCCCTTCTCTCCACATTTATGTGTTTGTTTGTTTGTCTATCTAATCTTTTGGGTTTTTATTTCTAATGAGGTCGACCAGTTGTCTATTTATTATTTTTTTTACTACGCATCAAGCTGCGCTGCTTCTCTTTGCTACTGTGGGCTCGCGCACTCTCTCCTTTTCCACTTATTTTTATTTTTGATTTATTTTGTCAATTTAAAAAAAATACGCATCGTGCTGTGCTGTTTGTGTTTGCTTGAGTGCATTCGCGCGCTCTCGCTTTCTCCACTTTACAATTTTTTTGTTATTATTTATCTATTCCTGAGAGTTTATCTTATTTTTTATTTGTTTATTTAAATGAAGTCGACCAGTTGCCTGCCCTTCCTTCCATTATCCGTCACCGAGACAAACTGAACAAAGTTCTGAGGTCGACCTTGTAAAGATAAGGATTCAGGTCTGTCTGCTGTTTACCTTTGCTCCTGCGCGCACTGCCCTTCTCTCCACATTTATGTGTTTGTTTGTTTGTCTATCTAATCTTTTGGGTTTTTATTTCTAATGAGGTCGACAGGTTGTCTATTTATTATTTTTTTTACTACGCATCAAGCTGCGCTGCTCGTCTTTGCTCCTGCGTGCTCGCGCACTCTCTCCTTTTCCACTTATTTTTATTTTTGATTTATTTTGTCAATTTAAAAAAAATACGCATCGTGCTGTGCTGTTTGTGTTTGCTTGAGTGCAGTCGCGCGCTCTCGCTTTCTCCACTTTACAATTTTTTTGTTATTATTTATCTATTCCTGAGAGTTTATCTTATTTTTTATTTGTTTATTTAAATGAAGTCACCAGTTGCCTGCCCTTCCTTCCATTATCCGTCACCGAGACAAACTGAGCAAAGTTCTGAGGTCGACCTTGTAAAGATAAGGATTCAGGTCTGTCTGCTGTTTACCTTTGCTCCTGCGCGCACTGCCCTTCTCTCCACATTTATGTGTTTGTTTGTTTGTCTATCTAATCTTTTGGGTTTTTATTTCTAATGAGGTCGACCAGTTGTCTATTTATTATTTTTTTTACTACGCATCAAGCTGCGCTGCTTGTCTTTGCTCCTGTGTGCTCGCGCACTCTCGCCTTTTCCACTTATTTTTATTTTTGATTTATTTTTTATTTATTTTGTCAATTTAAAAAAAAATACGCAACGTGCTGTGCTGTTTGTGTTTGCTTGAGTGCATTAGCGCGCTCTCGCTTTCTCCACTTTACAATTTTTTTGTTATTATTTATCTATTCCTGAGAGTTTATCTTATTTTTTATTTGTTTATTTAAATGAAGTCGACCAGTTGCCTGCCCTTCCTTCCATTATCCGTCACCGAGACAAACTGAACAAAGTTCTGAGGTCGACCTTGTAAAGATAAGGATTCAGGCCTATCTGCTGTTTACCTTTGCTCCTGCGCGCACTGCCCTTCTCTCCATATTTATGTGTTTGTTTGTTTGTCTATCTAATCTTTTGGGTTTTTATTTCTAATGAGGTCGACCAGTTGTCTATTTATTATTTTTTTTACTACGCATCAAGCTGCGCTGCTTGTCTTTGCTCCTGTGTGCTCGCGCACTCTCGCCTTTTCCACTTATTTTTATTTTTGATTTATTTTTGATTTATTTTGTCAATTTAAAAAAAAATACGCATCGTGCTGTGCTGTTTGTGTTTGCTTGAGTGCATTCGCGCGCTCTCGCTTTCTCCACTTTACAATTTTTTTGTTATTATTTATCTATTCCTGAGAGTTTATCTTATTTTTTATTTGTTTATTTAAATGAAGTCGACCAGTTGCCTGCCCTTCCTTCCATTATCCGTCACCGAGACAAACTGAACAAAGTTCTGAGGTCGACCTTGTAAAGATAAGGATTCAGGTCTGTCTGCTGTTTACCTTTTCTCCTGCGCGCACTGCCCTTCTCTCTACATTTATGTGTTTGTTTTTTTGTCTATTTAATCTTTTGGGTTTTTATTTCTAATGAGGTCGACCAGTTCTCTATTTATTATTTTTTTTACAACGCATCAAGCTGCGCTGCTTGTCTTTGCTCCTGTGTGCTCGCGCACTCTCGCCTTTTCCACTTATTTTTATTTTTGATTTATTTTGTCAATTTAAAAAAAATACGCATCGTGCTGTGCTGTTTGTGTTTGCTTGAGTGCATTCGCGCGCTCTCGCTTTCTCCACTTTACAATTTTTTTGTTATTATTTATCTATTCCTGAGAGTTTATCTTATTTTTTATTTGTTTATTTAAATGAAGTCGACCAGTTGCCTGCCCTTCCTTCCATTATCCGTCACCGAGACAAACTGAACAAAGTTCTGAGGTCGACCTTGTAAAGATAAGGATTCAGGTCTGTCTGCTGTTTACCTTTGCTCCTGCGCGCACTGCCCTTCTCTCCACATTTATGTGTTTGTTTGTTTGTCTATCTAATCTTTTGGGTTTTTATTTCTAATGAGGTCGACCAGTTGTCTATTTATTATTTTTTTTTTACTATGCATCAAGCTGCGCTGCTTGTCTTTGCTCCTGTGTGCTCGCGCACTCTCGCCTTTTCCACTTATTTTTATTTTTGATTTATTTTGTCAATTTAAAAAAAAATACGCATCGTGCTGTGCTGTTTGTGTTTGCTTGAGTGCATTCGCGCGCTCTCGCTTTCTCCACTTTACAATTTTTTTGTTATTATTTATCTATTCCTGAGAGTTTATCTTATTTTTTATTTGTTTATTTAAATGAAGTCGACCAGTTGCCTGCCCTTCCTTCCATTATCCGTCACCGAGACAAACTGAACAATGTTCTGAGGTCGACCTTGTAAAGATAAGGATGCAGGTCTGTCTGCTGTTTACCTTTGCTCCTGCGCGCACTGCCCTTCTCTCCACATTTATGTGTTTGTTTGTTTGTCTATCTAATCTTTTGGGTTTTTATTTCTAATGAGGTCGACCAGTTGTCTATTTATTATTTTTTTTTACTACGCATCAAGCTGCGCTGTTTGTCTTTGCTCCTGTGTGCTCGCGCACTCTCGCCTTTTCCACTTATTTTTATTTTTGATTTATTTTTGATTTATTTTGTCAATTTAAAAAAAAATACGCATCGTGCTGTGCTGTTTGTGTTTGCTTGAGTGCATTCGCGTGCTCTCGCTTAATCCACCCTACAATTATTTTGTTATTATTTATCTATTCCTGAGAGTTTATCTTATTTTTTATTTGTTTATTTAAATGAAGTCGACCAGTTGCCTGCCCTTCCTTCCATTATCCGTCACCGAGACAAACTGAACAAAGTTCTGAGGTCGACCTTGTAAAGATAAGCATTCAGGCCTGTCTGCTGTTTACCTTTGCTCCTGCGCGCACTGCCCTTCTCTCCATATTTATGTGTTTGTTTGTTTGTCTATCTAATCTTTTGGGTTTTTATTTCTAATGATGTCGACCAGTTGTCTATTTATTAATTTTTTTTACTACGCATCAAGCTGCGCTGCTTGTCTTTGCTCCTGTGTGGTCGCGCACTCTCTCCTTTTCCACTTATTTTTATTTTTGATTTATTTTGTCAATTTAAAAAAAAATACGCATCGTGCTGTGCTGTTTGTGTTTGCTTGAGTGCATTCGCGCGCTCTCCCTTTCTGCACTTTACAATTTTTTTGTTATTATTTATCTATTCCTGAGAGTTTATCTTATTTTTTATTTGTTTATTTAAATGAAGTCGACCAGTTGCCTGCCCTTCCTTCCATTATCCGTCACCGAGACAAACTGAACAAAGTTCTGAGGTCGACCTTGTAAAGATAAGGATTCAGGTCTGTCTGCTGTTTACCTTTGCACCTGCACGCACTGCCCTTCTCTCCACATTTATGTGTTTGTTTGTTTGTCTATCTAATCTTTTGGGTTTTTATTTCTAATGAGGTCGACCAGTTGTCTATTTATTATTTTTTTTACTATGCATCAAGCTGCGCTGCTTCTCTTTGCTACTGTGGGCTCGCGCACTCTCTCCTTTTCCACTTATTTTTTTTATTTTTGATTTATTTTGTCAATTTAAAAAAAATACGCATCGTGCTGTGCTGTTTGTGTTTGCTTGAGTGCATTCGCGCGCTCTCGCTTTCTCCACTTTACAATTTTTTTGTTATTATTTATCTATTCCTGAGAGTTTATCTTATTTTTTATTTGTTTATTTAAATGAAGTCGACCAGTTGCCTGCCCTTCCTTCCATTATCCGTCACCGAGACAAACTGAACAAAGTTCTGAGGTCGACCTTGTAAAGATAAGGATTCAGGTCTGTCTGCTGTTTACCTTTGCTCCTGCGCGCACTGCCCTTCTCTCCACATTTATGTGTTTGTTTGTTTGTCTATCTAATCTTTTGGGTTTTTATTTCTAATGAGGTCGACAGGTTGTCTATTTATTATTTTTTTTACTACGCATCAAGCTGCGCTGCTCGTCTTTGCTCCTGCGTGCTCGCGCACTCTCTCCTTTTCCACTTATTTTTATTTTTGATTTATTTTGTCAATTTAAAAAAAATACGCATCGTGCTGTGCTGTTTGTGTTTGCTTGAGTGCAGTCGCGCGCTCTCGCTTTCTCCACTTTACAATTTTTTTGTTATTATTTATCTATTCCTGAGAGTTTATCTTATTTTTTATTTGTTTATTTAAATGAAGTCACCAGTTGCCTGCCCTTCCTTCCATTATCCGTCACCGAGACAAACTGAGCAAAGTTCTGAGGTCGACCTTGTAAAGATAAGGATTCAGGTCTGTCTGCTGTTTACCTTTGCTCCTGCGCGCACTGCCCTTCTCTCCACATTTATGTGTTTGTTTGTTTGTCTATCTAATCTTTTGGGTTTTTATTTCTAATGAGGTCGACCAGTTGTCTATTTATTATTTTTTTTACTACGCATCAAGCTGCGCTGCTTGTCTTTGCTCCTGTGTGCTCGCGCACTCTCGCCTTTTCCACTTATTTTTATTTTTGATTTATTTTTTATTTATTTTGTCAATTTAAAAAAAAATACGCAACGTGCTGTGCTGTTTGTGTTTGCTTGAGTGCATTAGCGCGCTCTCGCTTTCTCCACTTTACAATTTTTTTGTTATTATTTATCTATTCCTGAGAGTTTATCTTATTTTTTATTTGTTTATTTAAATGAAGTCGACCAGTTGCCTGCCCTTCCTTCCATTATCCGTCACCGAGACAAACTGAACAAAGTTCTGAGGTCGACCTTGTAAAGATAAGGATTCAGGCCTATCTGCTGTTTACCTTTGCTCCTGCGCGCACTGCCCTTCTCTCCATATTTATGTGTTTGTTTGTTTGTCTATCTAATCTTTTGGGTTTTTATTTCTAATGAGGTCGACCAGTTGTCTATTTATTATTTTTTTTACTACGCATCAAGCTGCGCTGCTTGTCTTTGCTCCTGTGTGCTCGCGCACTCTCGCCTTTTCCACTTATTTTTATTTTTGATTTATTTTTGATTTATTTTGTCAATTTAAAAAAAAATACGCATCGTGCTGTGCTGTTTGTGTTTGCTTGAGTGCATTCGCGCGCTCTCGCTTTCTCCACTTTACAATTTTTTTGTTATTATTTATCTATTCCTGAGAGTTTATCTTATTTTTTATTTGTTTATTTAAATGAAGTCGACCAGTTGCCTGCCCTTCCTTCCATTATCCGTCACCGAGACAAACTGAACAAAGTTCTGAGGTCGACCTTGTAAAGATAAGGATTCAGGTCTGTCTGCTGTTTACCTTTTCTCCTGCGCGCACTGCCCTTCTCTCTACATTTATGTGTTTGTTTTTTTGTCTATTTAATCTTTTGGGTTTTTATTTCTAATGAGGTCGACCAGTTCTCTATTTATTATTTTTTTTACAACGCATCAAGCTGCGCTGCTTGTCTTTGCTCCTGTGTGCTCGCGCACTCTCGCCTTTTCCACTTATTTTTATTTTTGATTTATTTTGTCAATTTAAAAAAAATACGCATCGTGCTGTGCTGTTTGTGTTTGCTTGAGTGCATTCGCGCGCTCTCGCTTTCTCCACTTTACAATTTTTTTGTTATTATTTATCTATTCCTGAGAGTTTATCTTATTTTTTATTTGTTTATTTAAATGAAGTCGACCAGTTGCCTGCCCTTCCTTCCATTATCCGTCACCGAGACAAACTGAACAAAGTTCTGAGGTCGACCTTGTAAAGATAAGGATTCAGGTCTGTCTGCTGTTTACCTTTGCTCCTGCGCGCACTGCCCTTCTCTCCACATTTATGTGTTTGTTTGTTTGTCTATCTAATCTTTTGGGTTTTTATTTCTAATGAGGTCGACCAGTTGTCTATTTATTATTTTTTTTTTACTATGCATCAAGCTGCGCTGCTTGTCTTTGCTCCTGTGTGCTCGCGCACTCTCGCCTTTTCCACTTATTTTTATTTTTGATTTATTTTGTCAATTTAAAAAAAAATACGCATCGTGCTGTGCTGTTTGTGTTTGCTTGAGTGCATTCGCGCGCTCTCGCTTTCTCCACTTTACAATTTTTTTGTTATTATTTATCTATTCCTGAGAGTTTATCTTATTTTTTATTTGTTTATTTAAATGAAGTCGACCAGTTGCCTGCCCTTCCTTCCATTATCCGTCACCGAGACAAACTGAACAATGTTCTGAGGTCGACCTTGTAAAGATAAGGATGCAGGTCTGTCTGCTGTTTACCTTTGCTCCTGCGCGCACTGCCCTTCTCTCCACATTTATGTGTTTGTTTGTTTGTCTATCTAATCTTTTGGGTTTTTATTTCTAATGAGGTCGACCAGTTGTCTATTTATTATTTTTTTTTACTACGCATCAAGCTGCGCTGTTTGTCTTTGCTCCTGTGTGCTCGCGCACTCTCGCCTTTTCCACTTATTTTTATTTTTGATTTATTTTTGATTTATTTTGTCAATTTAAAAAAAAATACGCATCGTGCTGTGCTGTTTGTGTTTGCTTGAGTGCATTCGCGTGCTCTCGCTTAATCCACCCTACAATTATTTTGTTATTATTTATCTATTCCTGAGAGTTTATCTTATTTTTTATTTGTTTATTTAAATGAAGTCGACCAGTTGCCTGCCCTTCCTTCCATTATCCGTCACCGAGACAAACTGAACAAAGTTCTGAGGTCGACCTTGTAAAGATAAGCATTCAGGCCTGTCTGCTGTTTACCTTTGCTCCTGCGCGCACTGCCCTTCTCTCCATATTTATGTGTTTGTTTGTTTGTCTATCTAATCTTTTGGGTTTTTATTTCTAATGATGTCGACCAGTTGTCTATTTATTAATTTTTTTACTACGCATCAAGCTGCGCTGCTTGTCTTTGCTCCTGTGTGGTCGCGCACTCTCTCCTTTTCCACTTATTTTTATTTTTGATTTATTTTGTCAATTTAAAAAAAAATACGCATCGTGCTGTGCTGTTTGTGTTTGCTTGAGTGCATTCGCGCGCTCTCCCTTTCTGCACTTTACAATTTTTTTGTTATTATTTATCTATTCCTGAGAGTTTATCTTATTTTTTATTTGTTTATTTAAATGAAGTCGACCAGTTGCCTGCCCTTCCTTCCATTATCCGTCACCGAGACAAACTGAACAAAGTTCTGAGGTCGACCTTGTAAAGATAAGGATTCAGGTCTGTCTGCTGTTTACCTTTGCACCTGCACGCACTGCCCTTCTCTCCACATTTATGTGTTTGTTTGTTTGTCTATCTAATCTTTTGGGTTTTTATTTCTAATGAGATCGACCAGTTGTCTATTTATTATTTTTTTTTACTATGCATCAAGCTGCGCTGCTTGTCTTTGCTCCTGTGTGCTCGCGCACTCTCGCCTTTTCCACTTATTTTTATTTTTGATTTATTTTTGATTTATTTTGTCAATTTAAAAAAAATACGCATCGTGCTGTGCTGTTTGTGTTTGCTTGAGTGCATTCGCGCGCTCTCGCTTTCTCCACTTTACAATTTTTTTGTTATTATTTATCTATTCCTGAGAGTTTATCTTATTTTTTATTTGTTTATTTAAATGAAGTCGACCAGTTGCCTGCCCTTCCTTCCATTATCCGTCACCGAGACAAACTGAACAAAGTTCTGAGGTCGACCTTGTAAAGATAAGGATTCAGGTCTGTCTGCTGTTTACCTTTGCTCCTGCGCGCACTGCCCTTCTCTCCACATTTATGTGTTTGTTTGTTTGTCTATCTAATCTTTTGGGTTTTTATTTCTAATGAGGTCGACAGGTTGTCTATTTATTATTTTTTTTACTACGCATCAAGCTGCGCTGCTTGTCTTTGCTCCTGCGTGCTCGCGCACTCTCTCCTTTTCCACTTATTTTTATTTTTGATTTATTTTGTCAATTTAAAAAAAATACGCATCGTGCTGTGCTGTTTGTGTTTGCTTGAGTGCATTCGCGCGCTCTCGCTTTCTCCACTTTACAATTTTTTTGTTATTATTTATCTATTCCTGAGAGTTTATCTTATTTTTTATTTGTTTATTTAAATGAAGTCACCAGTTGCCTGCCCTTCCTTCCATTATCCGTCACCGAGACAAACTGAGCAAAGTTCTGAGGTCGACCTTGTAAAGATAAGGATTCAGGTCTGTCTGCTGTTTACCTTTGCTCCTGCGCGCACTGCCCTTCTCTCCACATTTATGTGTTTGTTTGTTTGTCTATCTAATCTTTTGGGTTTTTATTTCTAATGAGGTCGACCAGTTGTCTATTTATTATTTTTTTTACTACGCATCAAGCTGCGCTGCTTGTCTTTGCTCCTGTGTGCTCGCGCACTCTCGCCTTTTCCACTTATTTTTATTTTTGATTTATTTTTTATTTATTTTGTCAATTTAAAAAAAAATACGCAACGTGCTGTGCTGTTTGTGTTTGCTTGAGTGCATTAGCGCGCTCTCGCTTTCTCCACTTTACAATTTTTTTGTTATTATTTATCTATTCCTGAGAGTTTATCTTATTTTTTATTTGTTTATTTAAATGAAGTCGACCAGTTGCCTGCCCTTCCTTCCATTATCCGTCACCGAGACAAACTGAACAAAGTTCTGAGGTCGACCTTGTAAAGATAAGGATTCAGGCCTATCTGCTGTTTACCTTTGCTCCTGCGCGCACTGCCCTTCTCTCCATATTTATGTGTATGTTTGTTTGTCTATCTAATCTTTTGGGTTTTTATTTCTAATGAGGTCGACCAGTTGTCTATTTATTATTTTTTTTACTACGCATCAAGCTGCGCTGCTTGTCTTTGCTCCTGTGTGCTCGCGCACTCTCGCCTTTTCCACTTATTTTTATTTTTGATTTATTTTTGATTTATTTTGTCAATTTTAAAAAAAAATACGCATCGTGCTGTGCTGTTTGTGTTTGCTTGAGTGCATTCGCGCGCTCTCGCTTTCTCCACTTTACAATTTTTTTGTTATTATTTATCTATTCCTGAGAGTTTATCTTATTTTTTATTTGTTTATTTAAATGAAGTCGACCAGTTGCCTGCCCTTCCTTCCATTATCCGTCACCGAGACAAACTGAACAAAGTTCTGAGGTCGACCTTGTAAAGATAAGGATTCAGGTCTGTCTGCTGTTTACCTTTTCTCCTGCGCGCACTGCCCTTCTCTCTACATTTATGTGTTTGTTTTTTTGTCTATTTAATCTTTTGGGTTTTTATTTCTAATGAGGTCGACCAGTTCTCTATTTATTATTTTTTTTACAACGCATCAAGCTGCGCTGCTTGTCTTTGCTCCTGTGTGCTCGCGCACTCTCGCCTTTTCCACTTATTTTTATTTTTGATTTATTTTGTCAATTTAAAAAAAATACGCATCGTGCTGTGCTGTTTGTGTTTGCTTGAGTGCATTCGCGCACTCTCGCTTTCTCCACTTTACAATTTTTTTGTTATTATTTATCTATTCCTGAGAGTTTATCTTATTTTTTATTTGTTTATTTAAATGAAGTCGACCAGTTGCCTGCCCTTCCTTCCATTATCCGTCACCGAGACAAACTGAACAAAATTCTGAGGTCGACCTTGTAAAGATAAGGATTCAGGTCTGTCTGCTGTTTACCTTTGCTCCTGCGCGCACTGCCCTTCTCTCCACATTTATGTGTTTGTTTGTTTGTCTATCTAATCTTTTGGGTTTTTATTTCTAATGAGGTCGACCAGTTGTCTATTTATTATTTTTTTTTTACTATGCATCAAGCTGCGCTGCTTGTCTTTGCTCCTGTGTGCTCGCGCACTCTCGCCTTTTCCACTTATTTTTATTTTTGATTTATTTTGTCAATTTAAAAAAAAATACGCATCGTGCTGTGCTGTTTGTGTTTGCTTGAGTGCATTCGCGCGCTCTCGCTTTCTCCACTTTACAATTTTTTTGTTATTATTTATCTATTCCTGAGAGTTTATCTTATTTTTTATTTGTTTATTTAAATGAAGTCGACCAGTTGCCTGCCCTTCCTTCCATTATCCGTCACCGAGACAAACTGAACAATGTTCTGAGGTCGACCTTGTAAAGATAAGGATGCAGGTCTGTCTGCTGTTTACCTTTGCTCCTGCGCGCACTGCCCTTCTCTCCACATTTATGTGTTTGTTTGTTTGTCTATCTAATCTTTTGGGTTTTTATTTCTAATGAGGTCGACCAGTTGTCTATTTATTATTTTTTTTTACTACGCATCAAGCTGCGCTGTTTGTCTTTGCTCCTGTGTGCTCGCGCACTCTCGCCTTTTCCACTTATTTTTATTTTTGATTTATTTTTGATTTATTTTGTCAATTTAAAAAAAAATACGCATCGTGCTGTGCTGTTTGTGTTTGCTTGAGTGCATTCGCGTGCTCTCGCTTAATCCACCCTACAATTATTTTGTTATTATTTATCTATTCCTGAGAGTTTATCTTATTTTTTATTTGTTTATTTAAATGAAGTCGACCAGTTGCCTGCCCTTCCTTCCATTATCCGTCACCGAGACAAACTGAACAAAGTTCTGAGGTCGACCTTGTAAAGATAAGCATTCAGGCCTGTCTGCTGTTTACCTTTGCTCCTGCGCGCACTGCCCTTCTCTCCATATTTATGTGTTTGTTTGTTTGTCTATCTAATCTTTTGGGTTTTTATTTCTAATGATGTCGACCAGTTGTCTATTTATTAATTTTTTTACTACGCATCAAGCTGCGCTGCTTGTCTTTGCTCCTGTGTGGTCGCGCACTCTCTCCTTTTCCACTTATTTTTATTTTTGATTTATTTTGTCAATTTAAAAAAAAATACGCATCGTGCTGTGCTGTTTGTGTTTGCTTGAGTGCATTCGCGCGCTCTCCCTTTCTGCACTTTACAATTTTTTTGTTATTATTTATCTATTCCTGAGAGTTTATCTTATTTTTTATTTGTTTATTTAAATGAAGTCGACCAGTTGCCTGCCCTTCCTTCCATTATCCGTCACCGAGACAAACTGAACAAAGTTCTGAGGTCGACCTTGTAAAGATAAGGATTCAGGTCTGTCTGCTGTTTACCTTTGCACCTGCACGCACTGCCCTTCTCTCCACATTTATGTGTTTGTTTGTTTGTCTATCTAATCTTTTGGGTTTTTATTTCTAATGAGATCGACCAGTTGTCTATTTATTATTTTTTTTTACTATGCATCAAGCTGCGCTGCTTGTCTTTGCTCCTGTGTGCTCGCGCACTCTCGCCTTTTCCACTTATTTTTATTTTTGATTTATTTTTGATTTATTTTGTCAATTTAAAAAAAATACGCATCGTGCTGTGCTGTTTGTGTTTGCTTGAGTGCATTCGCGCGCTCTCGCTTTCTCCACTTTACAATTTTTTTGTTATTATTTATCTATTTCTGAGAGTTTATCTTATTTTTTATTTGTTTATTTAAATGAAGTCGACCTGTTGCCTGCCCTTCCTTCCATTATCCGTCACCGAGACAAACTGAACAAAGTTCTGAGGTCGACCTTGTAAAGATAAGGATTCAGGTCTGTCTGCTGTTTACCTTTGCTCCTGCGCGCACTGCCCTTCTCTCCATATTTATGTGTTTGTTTGTTTGTCTATCTAATCTTTTGGGTTTTTATTTCTAATGAGGTCGACCAGTTGTCTATTTATTATTTTTTTTACTACGCATCAAGCTGCGCTGCTTGTCTTTGCTCCTGTGTGCTCGCGCACTCTCTCCTTTTCCACTTATTTTTATTTTTGATTTATTTTTGATTTATTTTGTCAATTTAAAAAAAATACGCATCGTGCTGTGCTGTTTGTGTTTGCTTGAGTGCATTTGCGCGCTCTCGCTTTCTCCACTTTACAATTTTTTTGTTATTATTTATCTATTCCTGAGAGTTTATCTTATTTTTTATTTGTTTATTTAAATGAAGTCGACCAGTTGCCTGCCCTTCCTTCCATTATCCGTCACCGAGACAAACTGAACAAAGTTTTGAGGTCGACCTTGTAAAGATAAGGATTCAGGTCTGTCTGCTGTTTACCTTTGCTCCTGCGCGCACTGCCCTTCTCTCCACATTTATGTGTTTGTTTGTTTGTCTATCTAATCTTTTGGGTTTTTATTTCTAATGAGGTCGACCAGTTGTCTATTTATTATTTTTTTTACTACGCATCAAGCTGCGCTGCTTGTCTTTGCTCCTGTGTGCTCGCGCACTCTCGCCTTTTCCACTTATTTTTATTTTTGATTTATTTTGTCAATTTAAAAAAAATACGCATCGTGCTGTGCTGTTTGTGTTTGCTTGAGTGCATTCGCGCGCTCACGCTTTCTCCACTTTACAATTTTTTTGTTATTATTTATCTATTCCTGAGAGTTTATCTTATTTTTTATTTGTTTATTTAAATGAAGTCGACCAGTTGCCTGCCCTTCCTTCCATTATCCGTCACCGAGACAAACTGAACAAAGATCTGAGGTCGACCTTGTAAAGATAAGGATTCAGGTCTGTCTGCTGTTTACCTTTGCTCCTGCGCGCACTGCCCTTCTCTCCACATTTATGTGTTTGTTTGTTTGTCTATCTAATCTTTTGGCTTTTTATTTCTAATGAGGTCGACCAGTTGTCTATTTATTATTTTTTTTACTACGCATCAAGCTTCGCTGCTTGTCTTTGCTCCTGTGTGCTCGCGCACTCTCTCCTTTTCCACTTATTTTTATTTTTGATTTATTTTGTCAATTTAAAAAAAAATACGCATCGTGCTGTGCTGTTTGTGTTTGCTTGAGTGCATTCGCGCTCTCTCGCTTTCTCCACTTTACAATTTTTTTGTTATTATTTATCTATTCCTGAGAGTTTATCTTATTTTTTATTTGTTTATTTAAATGAAGTCGACCAGTTGCCTGCCCTTCCTTCCATTATCCGTCACCGAGATAAACTGAACAAAGTTCTGAGGTCGACCTTGTAAAGATAAGGATTCAGGTCTGTCTGCTTTTTACCTTTGCTCCTGCGCGCACTGCCCTTCTCTCCACATTTATGTGTTTGTTTGTTTGTCTATCTAATCTTTTGGGTTTTTATTTCTAATGAGGTCGACCAGTTGTCTATTTATTATTTTTTTTACTACGCATCAAGCTGCGCTGCTTGTCTTTGCTCCTGTGTGCTCGCGCACTCTCGCCTTTTTCACTTATTTTTATTTTTGATTTATTTTTGATTTATTTTGTCAATTTTAAAAAAAATACGCAACGTGCTGTGCTGTTTGTGTTTGCTTGAGTGCATTAGCGCGCTCTCGCTTTCTCCACTTTACAAGTTTTTTGTTATTATTTATCTATTCCTGAGAGTTTATCTTATTTTTTATTTGTTTATTTAAATGAAGTCGACCAGTTGCCTGCCCTTCCTTCCATTATCCGTCACCGAGACAAACTGAACAAAGTTCTGAGGTCGACCTTGTAAAGATAAGGATTCAGGCCTATCTGCTGTTTACCTTTGCTCCTGCGCGCACTGCCCTTCTCTCCATATTTATGTGTTTGTTTGTTTGTCTATCTAATCTTTTGGGTTTTTATTTCTAATGAGGTCGACCAGTTGTCTATTTATTATTTTTTTTACTACGCATCAAGCTGCGCTGCTTGTCTTTGCTCCTGTGTTCTCGCGCACTCTCGCCTTTTCCACTTATTTTTATTTTTGATTTATTTTTGATTTATTTTGTCAATTTTAAAAAAAAATACGCATCGTGCTGTGCTGTTTGTGTTTGCTTGAGTGCATTCGCGCGCTCTCGCTTTCTCCACTTTACAATTTTTTTGTTATTATTTATCTATTCCTGAGAGTTTATCTTATTTTTTATTTGTTTATTTAAATGAAGTCGACCAGTTGCCTGCCCTTCCTTCCATTATCCGTCACTGAGACAAACTGAACAAAGTTCTGAGGTCGACCTTGTAAAGATAAGGATTCAGGTATGTCTGCTGTTTACCTCTTCTCCTGCGCGCACTGCCCTTCTCTCCACATTTATGTGTTTGTTTGTTTGTCTATTTAATCTTTTGGGTTTTTATTTCTAATGAGGTCGACCAGTTCTCTATTTATTATTTTTTTTACTACGCATCAAGCTGCGCTGCTTGTCTTTGCTCCTGTGAGCTCGCGCACTCTCTCCTTTTCCACTTATTTTTATTTTTGATTTATTTTGTCAATTTAAAAAAAAATACGCATCGTGCTGTGCTGTTTGTGTTTGCTTGAGTGCATTCGCGCGCTCTCGCTTTCTCCACTTTACAATTTTTTTGTTATTATTTATCTATTCCTGAGAGTTTATCTTATTTTTTATTTGTTTATTTAAATGAAGTCGACCAGTTGCCTGCCCTTCCTTCCATTATCCGTCACCGAGACAAACTGAACAAAGTTTTGAGGTCGACCTTGTAAAGATAAGGATTCAGGTCTGTCTGCTGTTTACCTTTGCTGCTGCGCGCACTGCCCTTCTCTCCACATTTATGTGTTTGTTTGTTTGTCTATCTAATCTTTTGGGTTTTTATTTCTAATGAGGTCGACCAGTTGTCTATTTATTAATTTTTTTTTACTATGCATCAAGCTGCGCTGCTTGTCTTTGCTCCTGTGTGCTCGCGCACTCTCGCCTTTTCCACTTATTTTTATTTTTGATTTATTTTGTCAATTTAAAAAAAAATACGCATCGTGCTGTGCTGTTTGTGTTTGCTTGAGTGCATTCGCGCGCTCTCGCTTTCTCCACTTTACAATTTTTTTGTTATTATTTATCTATTCCTGAGAGTTTATCTTATTTTTTATTTGTTTATTTAAATGAAGTCGACCAGTTGCCTGCCCTTCCTTCCATTATCCGTCACCGAGACAAACTGAACAATGTTCTGAGGTCGACCTTGTAAAGATAAGGATGCAGGTCTGTCTGCTGTTTACCTTTGCTCCTGCGCGCACTGCCCTTCTCTCCACATTTATGTGTTTGTTTGTTTGTCTATCTAATCTTTTGGGTTTTTATTTCTAATGAGGTCGACCAGTTGTCTATTTATTATTTTTTTTTACTACGCATCAAGCTGCGCTGTTTGTCTTTGCTCCTGTGTGCTCGCGCACTCTCGCCTTTTCCACTTATTTTTATTTTTGATTTATTTTTTATTTATTTTGTCAATTTAAAAAAAAATACGCATCGTGCTGTGCTGTTTGTGTTTGCTTGAGTGCATTCGCGTGCTCTCGCTTAATCCACCCTACAATTATTTTGTTATTATTTATCTATTCCTGAGAGTTTATCTTATTTTTTATTTGTTTATTTAAATGAAGTCGACCAGTTGCCTGCCCTTCCTTCCATTATCCGTCACCGAGACAAACTGAACAAAGTTCTGAGGTCGACCTTGTAAAGATAAGGATTCAGGTCTGTCTGCTGTTTACCTTTGCTCCTGCGCGCACTGCCCTTCTCTCCATATTTATGTGTTTGTTTGTTTGTCTATCTAATCTTTTGGGTTTTTATTTCTAATGAGGTCGACCAGTTGTCTATTTATTATTTTTTTTACTACGCATCAAGCTGCGCTGCTTGTCTTTGCTCCTGTGTGCTCGCGCACTCTCTCCTTTTCCACTTATTTTTATTTTTGATTTATTTTTGATTTATTTTGTCAATTTAAAAAAAAATACGCATCGTGCTGTGCTGTTTGTGTTTGCTTGAGTGCATTTGCGCGCTCTCGCTTTCTCCACTTTACAATTTTTTTGTTATTATTTATCTATTCCTGAGAGTTTATCTTATTTTTTATTTGTTTATTTAAATGAAGTCGACCAGTTGCCTGCCCTTCCTTCCATTATCCGTCACCGAGACAAACTGAACAAAGTTTTGAGGTCGACCTTGTAAAGATAAGGATTCAGGTCTGTCTGCTGTTTACCTTTGCTCCTGCGCGCACTGCCCTTCTCTCCACATTTATGTGTTTGTTTGTTTGTCTATCTAATCTTTTGGGTTTTTATTTCTAATGAGGTCGACCAGTTGTCTATTTATTATTTTTTTTACTACGCATCAAGCTGCGCTGCTTGTCTTTGCTCCTGTGTGCTCGCGCACTCTCGCCTTTTCCACTTATTTTTATTTTTGATTTATTTTGTCAATTTAAAAAAAATACGCATCGTGCTGTGCTGTTTGTGTTTGCTTGAGTGCATTCGCGCGCTCACGCTTTCTCCACTTTACAATTTTTTTGTTATTATTTATCTATTCCTGAGAGTTTATCTTATTTTTTATTTGTTTATTTAAATGAAGTCGACCAGTTGCCTGCCCTTCCTTCCATTATCCGTCACCGAGACAAACTGAACAAAGATCTGAGGTCGACCTTGTAAAGATAAGGATTCAGGTCTGTCTGCTGTTTACCTTTGCTCCTGCGCGCACTGCCCTTCTCTCCACATTTATGTGTTTGTTTGTTTGTCTATCTAATCTTTTGGCTTTTTATTTCTAATGAGGTCGACCAGTTGTCTATTTATTATTTTTTTTACTACGCATCAAGCTTCGCTGCTTGTCTTTGCTCCTGTGTGCTCGCGCACTCTCTCCTTTTCCACTTATTTTTATTTTTGATTTATTTTGTCAATTTAAAAAAAAAATACGCATCGTGCTGTGCTGTTTGTGTTTGCTTGAGTGCATTCGCGCTCTCTCGCTTTCTCCACTTTACAATTTTTTTGTTATTATTTATCTATTCCTGAGAGTTTATCTTATTTTTTATTTGTTTATTTAAATGAAGTCGACCAGTTGCCTGCCCTTCCTTCCATTATCCGTCACCGAGATAAACTGAACAAAGTTCTGAGGTCGACCTTGTAAAGATAAGGATTCAGGTCTGTCTGCTTTTTACCTTTGCTCCTGCGCGCACTGCCCTTCTCTCCACATTTATGTGTTTGTTTGTTTGTCTATCTAATCTTTTGGGTTTTTATTTCTAATGAGGTCGACCAGTTGTCTATTTATTATTTTTTTTACTACGCATCAAGCTGCGCTGCTTGTCTTTGCTCCTGTGTGCTCGCGCACTCTCGCCTTTTTCACTTATTTTTATTTTTGATTTATTTTTGATTTATTTTGTCAATTTTAAAAAAAATACGCAACGTGCTGTGCTGTTTGTGTTTGCTTGAGTGCATTAGCGCGCTCTCGCTTTCTCCACTTTACAAGTTTTTTGTTATTATTTATCTATTCCTGAGAGTTTATCTTATTTTTTATTTGTTTATTTAAATGAAGTCGACCAGTTGCCTGCCCTTCCTTCCATTATCCGTCACCGAGACAAACTGAACAAAGTTCTGAGGTCGACCTTGTAAAGATAAGGATTCAGGCCTATCTGCTGTTTACCTTTGCTCCTGCGCGCACTGCCCTTCTCTCCATATTTATGTGTTTGTTTGTTTGTCTATCTAATCTTTTGGGTTTTTATTTCTAATGAGGTCGACCAGTTGTCTATTTATTATTTTTTTTACTACGCATCAAGCTGCGCTGCTTGTCTTTGCTCCTGTGTTCTCGCGCACTCTCGCCTTTTCCACTTATTTTTATTTTTGATTTATTTTTGATTTATTTTGTCAATTTTAAAAAAAAATACGCATCGTGCTGTGCTGTTTGTGTTTGCTTGAGTGCATTCGCGCGCTCTCGCTTTCTCCACTTTACAATTTTTTTGTTATTATTTATCTATTCCTGAGAGTTTATCTTATTTTTTATTTGTTTATTTAAATGAAGTCGACCAGTTGCCTGCCCTTCCTTCCATTATCCGTCACTGAGACAAACTGAACAAAGTTCTGAGGTCGACCTTGTAAAGATAAGGATTCAGGTATGTCTGCTGTTTACCTCTTCTCCTGCGCGCACTGCCCTTCTCTCCACATTTATGTGTTTGTTTGTTTGTCTATTTAATCTTTTGGGTTTTTATTTCTAATGAGGTCGACCAGTTCTCTATTTATTATTTTTTTTACTACGCATCAAGCTGCGCTGCTTGTCTTTGCTCCTGTGAGCTCGCGCACTCTCTCCTTTTCCACTTATTTTTATTTTTGATTTATTTTGTCAATTTAAAAAAAAATACGCATCGTGCTGTGCTGTTTGTGTTTGCTTGAGTGCATTCGCGCGCTCTCGCTTTCTCCACTTTACAATTTTTTTGTTATTATTTATCTATTCCTGAGAGTTTATCTTATTTTTTATTTGTTTATTTAAATGAAGTCGACCAGTTGCCTGCCCTTCCTTCCATTATCCGTCACCGAGACAAACTGAACAAAGTTCTGAGGTCGACCTTGTAAAGATAAGGATTCAGGTCTGTCTGCTGTTTACCTTTGCTGCTGCGCGCACTGCCCTTCTCTCCACATTTATGTGTTTGTTTGTTTGTCTATCTAATCTTTTGGGTTTTTATTTCTAATGAGGTCGACCAGTTGTCTATTTATTAATTTTTTTTTACTATGCATCAAGCTGCGCTGCTTGTCTTTGCTCCTGTGTGCTCGCGCACTCTCGCCTTTTCCACTTATTTTTATTTTTGATTTATTTTGTCAATTTAAAAAAAAATACGCATCGTGCTGTGCTGTTTGTGTTTGCTTGAGTGCATTCGCGCGCTCTCGCTTTCTCCACTTTACAATTTTTTTGTTATTATTTATCTATTCCTGAGAGTTTATCTTATTTTTTATTTGTTTATTTAAATGAAGTCGACCAGTTGCCTGCCCTTCCTTCCATTATCCGTCACCGAGACAAACTGAACAATGTTCTGAGGTCGACCTTGTAAAGATAAGGATGCAGGTCTGTCTGCTGTTTACCTTTGCTCCTGCGCGCACTGCCCTTCTCTCCACATTTATGTGTTTGTTTGTTTGTCTATCTAATCTTTTGGGTTTTTATTTCTAATGAGGTCGACCAGTTGTCTATTTATTATTTTTTTTTACTACGCATCAAGCTGCGCTGTTTGTCTTTGCTCCTGTGTGCTCGCGCACTCTCGCCTTTTCCACTTATTTTTATTTTTGATTTATTTTTTATTTATTTTGTCAATTTAAAAAAAAATACGCATCGTGCTGTGCTGTTTGTGTTTGCTTGAGTGCATTCGCGTGCTCTCGCTTAATCCACCCTACAATTATTTTGTTATTATTTATCTATTCCTGAGAGTTTATCTTATTTTTTATTTGTTTATTTAAATGAAGTCGACCAGTTGCCTGCCCTTCCTTCCATTATCCGTCACCGAGACAAACTGAACAAAGTTCTGAGGTCGACCTTGTAAAGATAAGGATTCAGGTCTGTCTGCTGTTTACCTTTGCACCTGCACGCACTGCCCTTCTCTCCACATTTATGTGTTTGTTTGTTTGTCTATCTAATCTTTTGGGTTTTTATTTCTAATGAGGTCGACCAGTTGTCTATTTATTATTTTTTTTTACTATGCATCAAGCTGCGCTGCTTGTCTTTGCTCCTGTGTGCTCGCGCACTCTCGCCTTTTCCACTTATTTTTATTTTTGATTTATTTTTGATTTATTTTGTCAATTTAAAAAAAAATACGCATCGTGCTGTGCTGTTTGTGTTTGCTTGAGTGCATTCGCGCGCTCTCGCTTTCTCCACTTTACAATTTTTTTGTTATTATTTATCTATTCCTGAGAGTTTATCTTATTTTTTATTTGTTTATTTAAATGAAGTCGACCAGTTGCCTGCCCTTCCTTCCATTATCCGTCACCGAGACAAACTGAACAAAGTTCTGAGGTCGACCTTGTAAAGATAAGGATTCAGGTCTGTCTGCTGTTTACCTTTGCTCCTGCGCGCACTGCCCTTCTCTCCACATTTATGTGTTTGTTTGTTTGTCTATCTAATCTTTTGGGTTTTTATTTCTAATGAGGTCGACCAGTTGTCTATTTATTATTTTTTTTTTACTATGCATCAAGCTGCGCTGCTTGTCTTTGCTCCTGTGTGCTCGCGCACTCTCGCCTTTTCCACTTATTTTTATTTTTGATTCATTTTGTCAATTTAAAAAAAAATACGCATCGTGCTGTGCTGTTTGTGTTTGCTTGAGTGCATTCGCGCGCTCTCGCTTTCTCCACTTTACAATTTTTTTGTTATTATTTATCTATTCCTGAGAGTTTATCTTATTTTTTATTTGTTTATTTAAATGAAGTCGACCAGTTGCCTGCCCTTCCTTCCATTATCCGTCACCGAGACAAACTGAACAATGTTCTGAGGTCGACCTTGTAAAGATAAGGATGCAGGACTGTCTGCTGTTTACCTTTGCTCCTGCGCGCACTGCCCTTCTCTCCACATTTATGTGTTTGTTTGTTTGTCTATCTAATCTTTTGGGTTTTTATTTCTAATGAGGTCGACCAGTTGTCTATTTATTATTTTTTTTTTACTACGCATCAAGCTGCGCTGTTTGTCTTTGCTCCTGTGTGCTCGCGCACTCTCGCCTTTTCCACTTATTTTTATTTTTGATTTATTTTTGATTTATTTTGCCAATTTAAAAAAAATACGCATCGTGCTGTGCTGTTTGTGTTTGCTTGAGTGCATTCGCGTGCTCTCGCTTAATCCACCCTACAATTATTTTGTTATTATTTATCTATTCCTGAGAGTTTATCTTATTTTTTATTTGTTTATTTAAATGAAGTCGACCTGTTGCCTGCCCTTCCTTCCATTATCCGTCACCGAGACAAACTGAACAAAGTTCTGAGGTCGACCTTGTAAAGATAAGGATTCAGGTCTGTCTGCTGTTTACCTTTGCTCCTGCGCGCACTGCCCTTCTCTCGATATTTATGTGTTTGTTTGTTTGTCTATCTAATCTTTTGGGTTTTTATTTCTAATGAGGTCGACCAGTTGTCTATTTATTATTTTTTTTACTACGCATCAAGCTGCGCTGCTTGTCTTTGCTCCTGTGTGCTCGCGCACTCTCTCCTTTTCCACTTATTTTTATTTTTGATTTATTTTGTCAATTTAAAAAAAAATACGCATCGTGCTCTGCTGTTTGTGTTTGCTTGAGTGCATTCGCGCGCTCTCGCTTTCTCCACTTTACAATTTTTTTGTTATTATTTATCTATTCCTGAGAGTTTATCTTATTTTTTATTTGTTTATTTAAATGAAGTCGACCAGTTGCCTGCCCTTCCTTCCATTATCCGTCACCGAGACAAACTGAACAAAGTTCTGAGGTCGACCTTGTAAAGATAAGGATTCAGGTCTGTCTGCTGTTTACCTTTGCTCCTGCGCGCACTGCCCTTCTCTCCACATTTATGTGTTTGTTTGTTTGTCTATCTAATCTTTTAGGTTTTTATTTCTAATGAGGTCGACCAGTTGTGTATTTATTATTTTTTTTACTACGCATCAAGCTGCGCTGCATGTCTTTGCTCCTGTGTGCTCGCGCACTCTCGCCTTTTCCTCTTATTTTTATTTTTGATTTATTTTGTCAATTTTAAAAAAAAATACGCATCGTGCTGTGCTGTTTGTGTTTGCTTGAGTGCATTCGCTTGCTCTCGCTTTCTCCACTTTACAATATTTTTGTTATTATTTATCTATTCCTGAGAGTTTATCTTATTTTTTATTTGTTTATTTAAATGAAGTCGACCAGTTGCCTGCCCTTCCTTCCATTATCCGTCACCGAGACAAACTGAACAAAGTTCTGAGGTCGACCTTGTAAAGATAAGGATTCAGGTCTGTCTGCTGTTTACCTTTGCTCCTGCGCGCACTGCCCTTCTCTCCACATTTATGTGTTTGTTTGTTTGTCTATCTAATCTTTTGGGTTTTTATTTCTAATGAGGTCGACCAGTTGTCTATTTATTATTTTTTTTACTACGCATCAAGCTGCGCTGCTTGTCTTTGCTCCTGTGTGCTGGCGCACTCTCGCCTTTTCCACTTATTTTTATTTTTGATTTATTTTTGATTTATTTTGTCAATTTAAAAAAATACGCATCGTGCTGTGCTGTTTGTGTTTGCTTGAGTGCATTCGCGCGCTCTTGCTTTCTCCACTTTACAATTTTTTTGTTATTATTTATTCCTGAGAGTTTATCTTATTTTTTATTTGTTTATTTAAATGAAGTCGACCAGTTGCCTGCCCTTCCTTCCATTATCCGTCACCGAGACAAACTGAACAAAGTTCTGAGGTCGACCTTGTAAAGATAAGGATTCAGGTCTGTCTGCTGTTTACCTTTGATCCTGCGCGCACTGCCCTTCTCTCCACATTTATGTGTTTGTTTGTTTGTCTATCTAATCTTTTGGGTGTTTATTTCTAATGAGGTCGACCAGTTGTCTATTTATTATTTTTTTTAGTACGCATCAAGGTGCGCTGCTTGTCTTTGCTCCTGTGTGCTCGCGCACTCTCGCCTTTTCCACTTATTTTTATTTTTGATTTATTTTGTCAATTTTAAAAAAAAATACGCATCGTGCTGTGCTGTTTGTGTTTGCTTGAGTGCATTCGCGCGCTCTCGCTTTCTCCACTTTACAATTTTTTTGTTATTATTTATCTATTCCTGAGAGTTTATCTTATTTTTTATTTGTTTATTTAAATCAAGTCGACCAATTGCCTGCCCTTCCTTCCATTATCTGTCACCGAGACAAACTGAACAAAGTTCTGAGGTCGACCTTGTAAAGATAAGGATTCAGGTCTGTCTGCTGTTTACCTTTGATCCTGCGCGCACTGCCCTTCTCTCCACATTTATGTGTTTGTTTGTTTGTCTATCTAATCTTTTGGGTTTTTATTTCTAATGAGGTCGACCAGTTGTCTATTTATTATTTTTTTTACTAGGCATCAAGCTGCGCTGCTTGTCTTTGCTCCTGTGTGCTCGCGCACTCTCGCCTTTTCCACTTATTTTTATTTTTGATTTATTTTTGATTTATTTTGTCCATTTAAAAAAAATACGCATCGTGCTGTGCTGTTTGTGTTTGCTTGAGTGCATTCGCGCGCTCTCGCTTTCTCCACTTTACAATTTTTTTGTTATTATTTATCTATTCCTGAGAGTTTATCTTATTTTTTATTTGTTTATTTAAATGAAGTCGACCAGTTGCCTGCCCTTCCTTCCATTATCCGTCACCGAGACAAACTGAACAAAGTTCTGAGGTCGACCTTGTAAAGATAAGGATTCAGGTCTGTCTGCTGTTTACCTTTGCTCCTGCGCGCACTGCCCTTCTCTCCACATTTATGTGTTTGTTTGTCTATCTAATCTTTTGGGATTTTATTTCTAATGAGGTCGACCAGTTGTCTATTTATTATTTTTTTTACTACGCATCAAGCTGCGCTGCTTGTCTTTGCTCCTGTGTGCTCGCGCACTCTCGCCTTTTCCACTTATTTTTATTTTTGATTTATTTTTGATTTATTTTGTCAATTTAAAAAAAAATACGCATCGTGCTGTGCTGTTTGTGTTTGCTTGAGTGCATTCGCGCGCTCACGCTTTCTCCACTTTACAATTTCTTTGATATAATTTATCTAT
This sequence comes from Perognathus longimembris pacificus, assembly GCF_023159225.1. Classification (NCBI taxonomy): domain Eukaryota; kingdom Metazoa; phylum Chordata; class Mammalia; order Rodentia; family Heteromyidae; genus Perognathus; species Perognathus longimembris. The sequence goes on along the minus strand of NW_025957877.1, from coordinate 7,638 downwards.
TCCTGAGAGTTTATCTCATTTTTTATTTGTTTATTTAAATGAAGTCGACCAGTTGCCTGCCCTTCCTTCCATTATCCGTCACCGAGACAAACTGAACAAAGTTCTGAGGTCGACCTTGTAAAGATAAGGATTCAGGTCTGTCTGCTGGTTACCTTTGCTCCTGCGCGCCCTGCCCTTCTCTCCACATTTATGTGTTTGTTTGTTTGTCTATCTAATCTTTTGGGTTTTTATTTCTAATGAGGTCGACCTGTTGTCTATTTATTATTTTTTTTACTACGCATCAAGCTGCGCTGCTGTCTTTGCTCTTGTGTGCTCGCGCACTCTCGCCTTTTCCACTTATTTTTATTTTTGATTTATTTTTGATTTATTTTGTCAATTTTAAAAAAAAATACGCATCGTGCTGTGCTGTTTGTGTTTGCTTGAGTGCATTCGTGCGCTCTCGCATTCTCCACTTTACAATTTTTTTGTTATTATTTATCTATTCCTGAGAGTTTATCTTATTTTTTATTTGTTTATTTAAATGAAGTCGACCAGTTGCCTGCCCTTCCTTCCATTATCCGTCACCGAGACAAACTGAACAAAGTTCTGAGGTCGACCTTGTAAAGATAAGGATTCAGGTCTGTCTGCTGTTTACCTTTGCTCCTGCGCGCACTGCCCTTCTCTCCACATTTATGTGTTTGTTTGTTTGTCTATCTAATCTTTTGGGTTTTTATTTCTAATGAGGTCGACCAGTTGTCTATTTATTATTTTTTTTACTACGCATCAAGCTGCGCTGCTTGTCTTTGCTCCTGTGTGCTCGCGCACTCTCGCCTTTTCCACTTATTTTTATTTTTGATTTACTTTGTCAATTTTAAAAAAAAATACGCATCGTGCTGTGCTCTTTGTGTTTGCTTGAGTGCATTCGCGCGCTCTCGCTTTCTCCACTTTACAATTTTCTTGTTATTATTTATCTATTCCTGAGAGTTTATCTTATTTTATATTTGTTTATTTAAATGAAGTCGACCAGTTGCCTGCCCTTTCTTCCATTATCCGTCACCGAGACAAACTGAACAAAGTTCTGAGGTCGACCTTGTAAAGATAAGGATTCAGGTGTCTGCTGTTTACCTTTGCTCCTGCCCGCAGTACCCTTCTCTCCACATTTATGTGTTTTTTATTTGTCTATCTAATCTTTTGGGTTTTTATTTCTAATGAGGTCGACCAGTTGTCTATTTATTATTTTTTTTACTACGCATCAAGCTGCGCTGCTTGTCTTTGCTCCTGTGTGCTCGCGCACTCTCGCCTTTTCCACTTATTTTTATTTTTGATTTATTTTTGATTTATTTTGTCAATTTAAAAAAAATAGGCATCATGCTGTGCTGTTTGTGTTTGCTTGAGTGCATTCGCGCGCTCTCGCTTTCTCCACTTTACAATTTTTTTGTTATTATTTATCTATTCCTGAGAGTTTATCTTATTTTTTATTTGTTTATTTAAATGAAGTCGACCAGTTGCCTGTCCTTCCTTCCATTATCCGTCACCGAGACAAACTGAACAAAGTTCTGAGGTCGACCTTGTAAAGATAAGGATTCAGGTCTGTCTGCTGTTTACCTTTGCTCCTGCGCGCACTGCCCTTCTCTCCACATTTATGTGTTTGTTTGTTTGTCTATCTAATCTTTTGGGTTTTTGTTTCTAATGAGGTCGACCAGTTGTCTATTTATTATTTTTTTTTACTACGCATCAAGCTGCGCTGCTTGTCTTTGCTCCTGTGTGGTGGCGCACTCTCGCCTTTTCCACTTATTTTTATTTTTGATTTATTTTTGATTTATTTTGTCAATTTAAAAAAAAATACGCATCGTGCTGTGCTGTTTGTGTTTGCTTCAGTGCATTCGCGCGCTCTCGCTTTCTCCACTTTACAATTTATTTGTTATTATTTATCTATTCCTGAGAGTTTATCTTATTTTTTATTTGTTTATTTAAATCAAGTCGACCAATTGCCTGCCCTTCCTTCCATTATCTGTCACCGAGACAAACTGAACAAAGTTCTGAGGTCGACCTTGTAAAGATAAGGATTCAGGTCTGTCTGCTGTTTACCTTTGATCCTGCGCGCACTGCCCTTCTCTCCACATTTATGTGTTTGTTTGTTTGTCTATCTAATCTTTTGGGTTTTTATTTCTAATGAGGTCGACCAGTTGTCTATTTATTATTTTTTTTACTAGGCATCAAGCTGCGCTGCTTGTCTTTGCTCCTGTGTGCTCGCGCACTCTCGCCTTTTCCACTTATTTTTATTTTTGATTTATTTTTGATTTATTTTGTCCATTTTAAAAAAAATACGCATCGTGCTGTGCTGTTTGTGTTTGCTTGAGTGCATTCGCGCGCTCTCGCTTTCTCCACTTTACAATTTTTTTGTTATTATTTATCTATTCCTGAGAGTTTATCTTATTTTTTATTTGTTTATTTAAATGAAGTCGACCAGTTGCCTGCCCTTCCTTCCATTATCCGTCACCGAGACAAACTGAACAAAGTTCTGAGGTCGACCTTGTAAAGATAAGGATTCAGGTCTGTCTGCTGTTTACCTTTGCTCCTGCGCGCACTGCCCTTCTCTCCACATTTATGTGTTTGTTTGTCTATCTAATCTTTTGGGATTTTATTTCTAATGAGGTCGACCAGTTGTCTATTTATTATTTTTTTTACTACGCATCAAGCTGCGCTGCTTGTCTTTGCTCCTGTGTGCTCGCGCACTCTCGCCTTTTCCACTTATTTTTATTTTTGATTTATTTTTGATTTATTTTGTCAATTTAAAAAAAAATACGCATCGTGCTGTGCTGTTTGTGTTTGCTTGAGTGCATTCGCGCGCTCACGCTTTCTCCACTTTACAATTTCTTTGATATAATTTATCTATTCCTGAGAGTTTATCTCATTTTTTATTTGTTTATTTAAATGAAGTCGACCAGTTGCCTGCCCTTCCTTCCATTATCCGTCACCGAGACAAACTGAACAAAGTTCTGAGGTCGACCTTGTAAAGATAAGGATTCAGGTCTGTCTGCTGGTTACCTTTGCTCCTGCGCGCCCTGCCCTTCTCTCCACATTTATGTGTTTGTTTGTTTGTCTATCTAATCTTTTGGGTTTTTATTTCTAATGAGGTCGACCTGTTGTCTATTTATTATTTTTTTTACTACGCATCAAGCTGCGCTGCTGTCTTTGCTCTTGTGTGCTCGCGCACTCTCGCCTTTTCCACTTATTTTTATTTTTGATTTATTTTTGATTTATTTTGTCAATTTAAAAAAAAAATACGCATCGTGCTGTGCTGTTTGTGTTTGCTTGAGTGCATTCGTGCGCTCTCGCATTCTCCACTTTACAATTTTTTTGTTATTATTTATCTATTCCTGAGAGTTTATCTTATTTTTTATTTGTTTATTTAAATGAAGTCGACCAGTTGCCTGCCCTTCCTTCCATTAACCGTCACCGAGACAAACTGAACAAAGTTCTGAGGTCGACCTTGTAAAGATAAGGATTCAGGTCTGTCTGCTGTTTACCTTTGCTCCTGCGCGCACTGCCCTTCTCTCCACATTTATGTGTTTGTTTGTTTGTCTATCTAATCTTTTGGGTTTTTATTTCTAATGAGGTCGACCAGTTGTCTATTTATTATTTTTTTTACTACGCATCAAGCTGCGCTGCTTGTCTTTGCTCCTGTGTGCTCGCGCACTCTCGCCTTTTCCACTTATTTTTATTTTTGATTTACTTTGTCAATTTTAAAAAAAAATACGCATCGTGCTGTGCTCTTTGTGTTTGCTTGAGTGCATTCGCGCGCTCTCGCTTTCTCCACTTTACAATTTTCTTGTTATTATTTATCTATTCCTGAGAGTTTATCTTATTTTATATTTGTTTATTTAAATGAAGTCGACCAGTTGCCTGCCCTTTCTTCCATTATCCGTCACCGAGACAAACTGAACAAAGTTCTGAGGTCGACCTTGTAAAGATAAGGATTCAGGTGTCTGCTGTTTACCTTTGCTCCTGCCCGCAGTACCCTTCTCTCCACATTTATGTGTTTGTTTATTTGTCTATCTAATCTTTTGGGTTTTTATTTCTAATGAGGTCGACCAGTTGTCTATTTATTATTTTTTTTACTACGCATCAAGCTGCGCTGCTTGTCTTTGCTCCTGTGTGCTCGCGCACTCTCGCCTTTTCCACTTATTTTTATTTTTGATTTATTTTTGATTTATTTTGTCAATTTAAAAAAAAATACGCATCATGCTGTGCTGTTTGTGTTTGCTTGAGTGCATTCGCGCGCTCTCGCTTTCTCCACTTTACAATTTTTTTGTTATTATTTATCTATTCCTGAGAGTTTATCTTATTTTTTATTTGTTTATTTAAATGAAGTCGACCAGTTGCCTGTCCTTCCTTCCATTATCCGTCACCGAGACAAACTGAACAAAGTTCTGAGGTCGACCTTGTAAAGATAAGGATTCAGGTCTGTCTGCTGTTTACCTTTGCTCCTGCGCGCACTGCCCTTCTCTCCACATTTATGTGTTTGTTTGTTTGTCTATCTAATCTTTTGGGTTTTTGTTTCTAATGAGGTCGACCAGTTGTCTATTTATTATTTTTTTTTACTACGCATCAAGCTGCGCTGCTTGTCTTTGCTCCTGTGTGGTGGCGCAGTCTCGCCTTTTCCACTTATTTTTATTTTTGATTTATTTTTGATTTATTTTGTCAATTTAAAAAAAAATACGCATCGTGCTGTGCTGTTTGTGTTTGCTTCAGTGCATTCGCGCGCTCTCGCTTTCTCCACTTTACAATTTATTTGTTATTATTTATCTATTCCTGAGAGTTTATCTTATTTTTTATTTGTTTATTTAAATGAAGTCGACCAGTTGCCTGCCCTTCCTTCCATTATCCGTCACCGAGACAAACTGAACAAAGTTCTGAGGTCGACCTTGTAAAGATAAGGATTCAGGTCCGTCTGCTGTTTACCTTTGCTCCTGCGGGCACTGCCCTTCTCTCCACATTTATTTGTTTGTTTTTTTGTCTATCTAATCTTTTGGGTTTTTATTTCTAATGAGGTCGACCAGTTGTTTATTTATTATTTTTTTTAGTACGCATCAAGGTGCGCTGCTTGTCTTTGCTCCTGTGTGCTCGCGCACTCTCGCCTTTTCCACTTATTTTTATTTTTGATTTATTTTGTCAATTTTAAAAAAAATACGCATCGTGCTGTGCTGTTTGTGTTTGCTTGAGTGCATTCGCGCTCTCGCTTTCTCCACTTTACAATTTTTTTGTTATTATTTATCTATTCCTGAGAGTTTATCTTATTTTTTATTTGTTTATTTAAATGAAGTCGACCAATTGCCTGCCCTTCCTTCCATTATCTGTCACCGAGACAAACTGAACAAAGTTCTGAGGTCGACCTTGTAAAGATAAGGATTCAGGTCTGTCTGCTGTTTACCTTTGCTCCTGCCCGCACTGCCCTTCTCTCCACATTTATGTGTTTGTTTGTGTGTCTATCTAATCTTTTCGGTTTTTATTTCTAATGAGGTCGACCAGTTGTCTATTTATTATTTTTTTTACTATGCATCAAGCTGCGCTGCTTGTCTTTGCTCCTGTGTGCTCGCTCACTCTCGCCTTTTCCACTTATTTTTATTTTTGATTTATTTTTTATTTATTTTGTCAATTTTTAAAAAAAATTCGCATCGTGCTGTGCTGTTTGTGTTTGCTTGAGTGCATTCGCGCGCTCTCGCTTTCTCCACTTTACAATTTTTTTGTTATTATTTATCTATTCCTGAGAGTTTATCTTATTTTTTATTTGTTTATTTAAATGAAGTCGACCAGTTGCCTGCCCTTCCTTCCATTATCCGTCACCGAGACAAACTGAACAAAGTTCTGAGTTCGACATTGTAAAGATAAGGATTCAGGTCTGTCTGCTGTTTACCTTTGCTCCTGCGCATACTGCCCTTCTCTCCACATTTATGTGTTTGTTTGTTTGTCTATCTAATCTTTTGGGTTTTTATTTCTAATGAGGTCGACCAGTTGTCTATTTATTATTTTTTTTACTACGCATCAAGCTGCGCTGCTTGTCTTTGCACCTGTGTGCTCGCGCACTCTCGCCTTTTCCACTTATTTTTATTTTTGATTTATTTTTGATTTATTTTGTCAATTTTAAAAAAAAATACGCATCGTGCTGTGCTGTTTGTGTTTGCTTGAGGGCATTCGCGCGTTCTCGCTTTATCCACTTTACAATTTTTTTTGTTATTATTTATCTATTCCTGAGAGTTTATCTTATTTTTTATTTGTTTATTTAAATGAAGTCGACCAGTTGCCTGCCCTTCCTTCCATTATCCGTCACCGAGACAAACTGAACAAAGTTCTGAGGTCGACCTTGTAAAGATAAGGATTCAGGTCTGTCTGCTGTTTACCTTTGCTCCTGCGCGCACTGCCCTTCTCTCCACATTTATGTGTTTGTTTGTTTGTCTATCTAATCTTTTGGGTTTTTATTTCTAATGAGGTCGACCAGTTGTCTATTTATTATTTTTTTTACTACGCATCAAGCTGCGCTGCCTGTCTTTGCTCCTGTGTGCTCGCGCAATCTCGCCTATTCCACTTATTTTATTTTTGATTTATTTTTGATTTATTTTGTCAATTTTTAAAAAATACGCATCGTGCTGTGCTGTTTGTGTTTCCTTGAGTGTATTCGCGCGCTCTCGCTTTCTCCACTTTACAATTTTTTTGTTATTATTTATCTATTCCTGAGAGTTTATCTTATTTTTTATTTGTTTATTTAAATGAAGTCGACCAGTTGCCTGCCCTTCCTTCCATTATCCGTCACCGAGACAAACTGAACAAAGTTCTGAGGTCGACCTTGTAAAGATAAGGATTCAGGTCTGTCTGCTGTTTAACTTTGCTCCTGCGCGCACTGCCCATCTCCACATTTATGTGTTTGTTTGTTTGTCTATCTAATCTTTTGGGTTTTTATTTCTAATGAGGTCGACCAGTTGTCTATTTATTATTTTTTTTACTACTCATCAAGCTGCGCTGCTTGTCTTTGCTCCTGTGTGCTCGCGCACTCTCGCCTTTTCCACTTATTTTTATTTTTGATTTATATTTGATTTATTTTGTCAATTTTAAAAAAAAATACGCATCGTGCTGTGCTGTTTGTGTTTGCTTGAGTGCATTCGCGCGCTCTCGCTTTCTCCACTTTACAATTTTTTGTTATTATTTATCTATTCCTGAGAGTTTATCTTATTTTTTATTTGTTTATTTAAATGAAGTCGACCAGTTGCCTGCCCTTCCTTCCATTATCCGTCACCGAGACAAATTGAACAAAGTTCTGAGGTCGACCTTGTAAAGATAAGGATTCAGGTCTGTCTGCTGTTTACCTTTGCTCCTGCGCGCACTGCCCTTCTCTCCACATTTATGTGTTTGTTTGTTTGTCTATCTAATCTTTTGGGTTTTTATTTCTAATGAGGTCGACCAGTTGTCTATTTATTATTTTTTTTACTACGCATCAAGCTGCGCTGCTTGTCTTTGCTCCTGTGTGCTCGCGCACTCTCGCCTTTTCCACTTATTTTTATTTTTGATTTATTTTGTCAATTAAAAAAAAATACGCATCGTGCTGTGCTGTTTGTGTTTGCTGGAGTGCATTCGCGCGCTCTCGCTTTCTCCACTTTACAATTT